>NC_051862.1:190638318-190745818 GCF_015732765.1 Culex quinquefasciatus | reverse complement strand
AGATTTTTTCGAACTGATAAAAAAATCTCTTAAAAGTTTTATAAATTATCATAACAAGAAATAATTAGGTAAACGATCATTTTGGAAAAAAATATTACAACGATGCCAAGTCATTCACTTTCAGAATTAAATGCGAGTGAACAATAAAACATCTTTACTTGGAAACTAGATCATTGTCTCCGCCAAGAATCAAGCTCGCTTTCTCAGTAAGTAATAGTTTGAGCAGTCTTCAACAAGCGAGTAGTCAGCAGTTTGGCAGCTCGTGTTGGTCTTTGTCTCTTCCTCTGTCTCTCCTGGTACTAAAACTTAGTATCGTTAGTTGTTATGAAGCATCTTGCACAACCAGCCAATGAATGGGGTTGTTTTGTTCATGCAACAACTAGCAAAGCTCAACTGCAAGCATCTCTTCGCAGTACTTGTATGATGTAAGGTGGTGGTGATAGTGGAGGTAGCGCCGAAGTTCTTCCAAGTAATGATGTTCTGAAACAATTGTTTTTTTTTTAAATTTAAAATTTCTTTCATTAAAATAAAAACTTTTTTACCTTATTACAGTATTTCACTTTGAAAAAAAAAAACAATTTCATTTGACTAACTTAAATTTAAACGCACCGTCCTACCTTACATTGCATCCCGCACCAGGAAGAGTACTTTATGGCGCATATTTGAGAGGTTTGATAACCAGCAGCATGAAGAAAACGGAACAAAGGGGAGCGGAGTTTGCGACGACGATTTTGGTATGCCCTCGGAAGATAAATTGTGTACGCACAATTTACTCGTGTGAAAGGTATGAAGCATGGCGAAAGGGAGGCTGCTCAAAAGGCTATCGACTGGAACGACCACCGTGTTGCCACCATGAGGAGGAGGAGAAGTAGAAGGTTGAAGAGTGGTGGTTTTATGAATTGCGGCTCCATTTTGAGCATATTAGTCATTATGTAGAGCAAATGGTACCTCAGCCGGAACCTGGTTTAACCCTCTAAGATGGGGGTGGAGCGGCGGCTGTAGAACACTTGTGCTTTAATGTTTGAACTTTAATTTTGAAATTTGAGCCAATCTTTTAAACAATTCTCCAGAATTCTGTCTTTTAAAAAAATATATTTCGTAGGAACTTTCTTTATGATATGAGTACCAACCTACGTAGCCTACATTTAAGGGAAATCGTCTTTAACTCCTCTTTGTAAATGCGGTCTCTAAATGGTAACAAAAAATGGTTTCTAAATATTCCAGAATATGTACATTGGAATATCTGATCACACCAAGTCTTCGGCAATGTTTTGTTTATAGGAATGGACAATTTGTAAAAAAGCTTTTAAAAATAATATTTTTGGATATGGGTAATTCTCGGCCAACTCCTACAGCAGTTGCCCCGACCCACTTCAATTTGCGAGAAACTTTGTCCTAATTTGCAGCCTGAAACGGTGATGAGATAGAAATTTGGTGTCAAAGAGACTTTTATGTAAAATAAGACGCCCGATTTGATGGCGTACTCAGAATTTCGAAAAAAAAACGTATTTTTCATTAAAATAAACAAAAAATAATAAAAACTCTGCCATTTGTCGTTACTCGACTTTAAAAATATTTTGGAACATGTAATTTTAAGGGAAATTTAATGTACTTTTCGAATCTAAATTAACCCAGAAAGGTCTTTTTAAATTTTGAACATAGTTTTTCATTTTAAAGCTTCGTGTTTTTCTAGCTTTGCAGAGTTATTTTTGAGAGTGTAACAATGTTCTACAAAGTTGTAGCGCGGACAATTTAAAAAAAATGAAATATTAACAAAAGGGGTTTGATCATAAATATAACTAGTTATCGTGATTTTACGATTTTTTTTATTGTTTTTTTTTTTCGATGAAAAAAACGTTTTTTTCGGAATTCTGAGAACGCCATCGAATCGGGCGTCTAATTTTACATAAAAGTCCGTTTGACACCAAATTTCTATCTGATCACCGTTTCAGGCTGCAAATTATTGAAAAACTCCTCTTTTTTCGCATGTTCTAAAATGAAAGGGGTCCTCCGTCACGAGATATCAAAAAACGGACCTCGGATTTGTGATCAGGAACAAAAGTTATCTCTTAGGACAAAGTTTCACGCAAATTGAAGAGGGGTCGGGGCAACTTTTCCCAATTTCGTCTGATGGCCTATCTACAATCACTTAGCTTAGAATAGTTAAGTAAAGTAAAACTTAGAAAATGTACACAACTTACGGCCGTCATCCACAATCAACTTAGAAAATTTGCTGGGCTGATATACGTTGCTATGCAGTTGTTTGTTTACCTTTGATAAGGAAACGTCAACTTACCGTAGATTTTGAAATTTTCAAACCATACGTCAAGTTTCTAATTTTATTCCTTTTCATTGTAGAAGATCAGAATCATTTCCATTGATTCAAACTCCTAAGCTAAGTGACATTTTCTAAGTTAAGTGATTGTAGATAGGCCATGAGTTGGTAGAGAATTACCCATATGAGCAGTTCTCTAGGATTTCGGTCATTCGATTTTTTTGTATTTTTTAGGATTAAAAAAAAACTTTTTTGAAACTTTTTTGGTGCCTTCGGTATGCCCAAAGAAGCCATTTTGCATCATTAGTTTGTCCATATAATTTTCCATACAAATTTGGCAGCTGTCCATACAAAAATGATGTATGCAAATTCAAAAATCTGTATCTTTTGAAGGAATTTTTTGATCGATTTGGTGTCTTCGGCAAAGTTGTAGGTATGGATACGGACTACACTAGAAAAAAATAATACACGGTAAAAAAAATTTGGTGATTTTTTTATTTAACTTTTTGTCACTAAAACTTGATTTACAAAAAAACACTATTTTTAAAAGGGCGTAATATTGAATGTTTGGCCTTTGTGAAATGTTAGTCTTGATTTGAAAATTTCAAAAATATTTTTTTCGAAGAGATCGGAAAATTTTACAAATGTTTCATATATTAACATTGAAAATCGGACCATTAGTTGCTGAGATATTGACGATAGAAAATGGTGGGTTGTTTGGGTGAAACTTAGAAAACATCAATTTTCCTGTTTTTAAACCTTTGCATTGCAATATCTCAGCAACTAAAGGTCGTATCAACAAAGTCCAAATAAGCAAAATATAGAGAATTTTCTCAGCTTTTCAAAAATATTTTTTTCAAAACTGGGCAAACATGTGCACTAATTTAAAAAAATGAAAAACTGCGACTATTTTCAAAAAAGTCACTTAAATATGGCTATAACTTGAAAACGGTGCACTTTATCAAAATTTCAGTAAAGTACTTTTTGATTGCAAATTTGATTTTACATCGAAAAATGAAGTTGAAAAATTTTACGACCAAAATTTCGATTTTTTGAAAAAATCAGTATTGATTAAAAAATTCATAACTCGGTCAGTGATTTTTTGCACAACCTGGAAATTTCTGAAAAGTTGGCATTTTATGCCTTCTAAAACATATCAAAAAATAAAAAAAATTAAAAATAGTGTTTTTGTAAATCAAGTTTTAGTGATAAAAGTTAAATAAAAAATCACCAAATTTTTTTACCGTGTATTATTTTTTCCAGTGTAGTCCGTATCCATACCTACAACTTTGCCGAAGACACCAAATCGATCAAAAATTCCTTCAAAGATACAGATTTTTGAATTTTCATACATCATTTTTGTATGGACAGCTGCCGAATTTGTATGGAAAATTATATGGACAAACTAATGATGCAAAATGGCTTCTTTGGGCATACCGAAGGCACCAAAAAAGTTTCAGTCGGATTAAAAAATACAAAAAAAATCGAATGACCGAAATCCTAGAGAACTGCTCACTTAAAGAACCTGAAGGCAAATCCAAAAACATAGATCCGGACAAAATCGGTCGAGCCAGTTCCGAGAAAAGTGAGTGAGAAAAAAAATTCTACGTCCATCCACACGCACAGACATTTGCTCAGAATTTGATTCTGAGTCCATATGTATACGTAAAGGTATATCTGGGAGGCTTATTTAAAAAGTTCATTTTTTGAGTGATTTTATAGCCTTGCCTCAGTGAGGTGAGGAAGGCAAAACGTTTTTTCGGAATTCTGAGAACGCCATCGAATCGGGCGTCTAATTTTACATAAAAGTCCGTTTGACACCAAATTTCTATCTCATCACCATTTCAGGCTGCAAATTATTGAAAAACACCTCTTTTTTCGCATGTTCTAAAATGAAAGGGGTCGTACCACCACTCCGTCACGAGATATCAAAAAACGAACCTCGGATATGTGATCAGGAACAAAAGTTACCTCTTAGGACAAAGTTTCACGCAAATCGAAGAGGGGTCAGGGCAACTTTTCCCGATTTCGTCTGAGTTGGTAGAGAATTACCCAGATGATTTGTGCAGTGAATTCCCGGGATTTCCCGATAAAAATTTTTCCCGTTTCTCGAAAATTTGTGAATTTCCTGGGAATTCCCGAAATTTTAGCATTTCCTTTATAATAAAAGAGCCACTATTTTTTTTCAATTACATTTACTGTTTTTTATGAACATACCAGTTCGTTTGAAAATGTTATGTCAAGGTTTATTGCAGATAATTTAATTTCTGAAACATTCACATTTGGGAATAGATCTTGTTTTTTTTGATGGGCAACAAAAATTAACATATTATGAAATGAAAATCAACTACTGGTTGTTTTTAAAACAAAAATTGTTGTTATATCATTTGAAAATAAGAAATCTTTTCCCTCAAGATGTTTACCATGACCAAAAAATAAAAATATGAAATGGAAATAAAAAAAACTATAAAACTACTTTTATTCCTCTGAAAATTCTTTTAACTATTTATTTAAGAAATTTATTTAGCTGAATAAGGAAATAATCATTTAAAAAACAATTCGATCAATTTTTTTTTTCAAATTCTGGAAATTTCTGAAAAGTTTTCATTTGATGTCCCCTAAAAGATATTGAAAAAACTAACTTAATCTACCTATGTGGTTGGAGCCTTCCTCACTCATTACCAAATTTCATCTATTTTTTAGATCCGGAATAATAAAGTACACCAATATCACTTAAGGGGCCATATCTCGAGATAGGGTTGCCAGATCTTCAATGTTTTGGACTCGTTGGAAAGCTCTTTCGATAACCTAACCAACGATGGGTCGGATGATGGACCCGGACATAGTTTACATACATTTAAGTGAGATCCGGATATATGTGAAAACACATTTTTATACATAACTTTTGAAATACTTATCAAAACTTCAATCTGTATAAAACTCGATCTATGGGACCCTAAACCAAGTCGAATGCAACAGGTTTGGGTCAAATCGGTTCAGCCAGTGTCGAGAAACATGAGCTAGTTTGTTGGTCACATACATACCTACACACATATACACACACATACACACACACATACACACAGACATTTGTTCAGTTTTCGATTCTGAGTCGATATGTATACATGAAGGTGGGTCTACGACGTTTTTTTTACAAAGTTCATTTTTAGAGCAGGATTATAGCCTTACCTCAGTGAGGAAGGCAAAATACTATTTTTTTTGCAAATAATGTTTTAGTTACAAAAAGTGAAATCCAAAATCACCAAAATTATTTTTACCATATGGGTAATTCTCTACCAACTCACACGAAATCGGGAAAAGTTGCCCCGACCCCTCTTCGATTTGCGTGAAACTTTGTCCTAAGGGGTAACTTTTGTCCCTGATCACGAATCCGAGGTCCGTTTTTTGATATCTCGTGACGGAGGGGCGGTACGACCCCTTCCATTTTTGAACATGCGAAAAAAGAGGTGTTTTTCAATAATTTGCAGCCTGAAACGGTGATGAGATAGAAATTTGGTGTCAAAGGGACTTTTATGTAAAATTAGACGCCCGATTTGATGGCGTACTCAGAATTCCAAAAAAAACGTATTTTTCATCTTATAAAACACTAAAAAAGTTTTGAAAATTCTCCCATTTTCCGTTACTTGACTGTAAAAATTTTTGGAACATGTCATTTTATGGGAAATTTAATGTACTTTTTGAATCTACATTGACACAAACCCCTTATATCTATATATCATTTTTTTGTAATTGTCTGCTCTACAACTTTGTAGAACATTGTTACACTCTAAAAAATAACCCTGCAAAGTTAGAAAAAACACGAAATTTTAAAATGAAAAATTTTGTTCTAAATGAAAAAATGACCCTTCTGGGTCAATGTAGATTCGAAAAGTACATTAAATTTCCCATAAAATAACATGTTCCAAAATTTTGTACAGTCGAGTAACGGAAAATGGGAGAATTTTTAAAACTTTTTTAGTGTTTTTTTTTTTGATGAAAAATAGGTTTTTTCGGAATTCTGAGTACGCCATCAAATCGGGCGTCTAATTTTACATAAATGTCCTTTTGAAACTAAATTTCTATCTCATCACCGTTTCAGGCTACAAATTATTGAAAAACACCTTTTTTTTTCGCATATTCAAAAATGGAAGGTGTCGTACCGCCCCTCCTTCACGAGATATCAAAAAACGGACCTCGGATTCGTGATCAGGGACAAAAGTTACCCCTTAGGACAAAGTTTCACGCAAATCGAAGAGGGGTCGGGGCAACTGCTGTGTGAGTTGGCGGAGAATTACGCATATGTCTTTTTTCCAGTGTAGTATTTATCTATACCTACGACTTTACCGAAGATACCAAATCGATTAAAACATTCCTTCAAAAAATACAGATATATTAATTTTTATACATAACTTTTGTATGGACAGCTGCCAAATTTGTATGGAGAAAATAGTTTCAGCCGGATAAAAAATACAAAATCTAAAATTAAAAAAAGACCAAAAGCATGTAATATTGTATGAGAAAACGGGTACACAAAAAGCACGTACCGAAGAAAAAAAAACAGGTCTGCTCACCACAAATAAAATATCAAACCGGCGAGAGTCATACTCAGTTTACCAAGTCCGCGCCCCAACCCTCTCGGCTATTTCACCGCTATGTCTATAGTTGGATCTTCACCGATGTAGCTGTAGGTTCCCCTTACATTGTATGCAGTTAACATAGTATACGACGTACGGAAAACCTACTGTTACATTGGCATTGATCCAACCATTTTCATAGCGGCGAGATAGCCGAGTGGGTTGAGGCGCGGACTTGGTAATCTGAATATGACTCTCGCCAGATTGATGTTGTTTTTGGGGTGTGCAGATCTGACTTTTTTCTCCGGTACATGCTTTTTGTGTACACGTTTTCTCATACAATATTACATGCTTTTGCTCACAAAGGTGATGTGCATGCTTTTGCATGCAATTTTACACAGATTTTTGTTTGCTGTTTACCATTCACTGTTTGGACACTGACAAATCTAATCAATAAATGCAATTAGAAATTTCGTTTGAGGGAAATTTTCTGTTTGGACCTTGACAATCCAAAACTAGTAATTTATATTCAACGCCAAGCTCAGGCTTGTAACTTTTTTGTTTTACATTTGTGATGTGGTTGCACATAACTCATAGCAAAATCTCAATTTCCTTCAGCCAAATTTATAATTGAATTTATTGGTTAAGTTCGTCAACGTCCGCACAGTTTGTGGCAGACCAGCCTAACTATTAAAAAATAAATTGAAATTATTTCACGGTCGAAACTTATGGTGTGTTGTTCTCTAATCATAAAATGATGCAAGGTTTATGTAGTAATTAGGCAAAAATGGCTTATGACAAAACTCGACATCCTTTGGAATTTGACACTATTTCGAGGTGTTAAAGTTGGAAATTTGATACAAAAATAATTAAATAAAGCATTTTGCTAGAAAAGTTATATCGTTTACTTTAAATCTTTGATAATCAAACTATAAGGTAATATTCAAACTTCAACTCCTCACAACCGTTTTGATAACCACAAACGACTTTTCCCCATCGTGGCCAGAGAGGGTTTACCACCCCTTTTTCTCGAGGAAGAGCTTTCGGCGTTTGCTCATCACATTAACCACGGCGTTAACGATGAGAGCTTCGAGCTTGCTTGCTCTCACGCAACATTTTTCAACCGCGCGCGCCAGAGCCGGAGATTAATCACTCCGATTCTGGTGACAAATTACAATTTAAACATGTTTTAAACAGCCCGCGGATGGTTAACTGGCGCGAATAAATGGGTTTTTGAAGAAAGCTGCCGTTTTTTTTTCAGGCGAGAAATATGACAACCATTAGAGAACGTTATCTTGTTAATTTCGAATAAAATGGAAGGATATTTGCCAAATTCCGTTGACCAATGAGTTTACTCGAAAGATTGATTTTAATTTCCACCAACCGCGTGGTACATCTGTCTTTCCAGAAGGCGAAATCCTCCGAGAGCCACTTTCCAACATTATCTAGTCCCCCAAGAAAGTTTCCTTCGCGGGAATCGCCTTGTTGGCCTTGGAAAATCCACTGACTTTACAAAGTATCCTCCACACCCAGTTTATTAAGATGAATTATTTCGCCCTTTTCACCCCTTTTCTGCGGAATGCGAACGTTCGGGCTTTGAACATTGAGTGAAATTTGATAAAATTTTATTCTCTTGAAATGTTTATCAATTTTTTTAAAGGGTGCATGACATATCGTTTTATGAAAAAATCAAATTTAATTTTATTTAAAACAAAACTTTGAACTTTCCAAAGTCCCAAAGTGAATTCCGTGAAGCCATTTCGCTGGCACGCTCGCCCCAAAACGTGGCCCGTCGTCGTGATTTATGGCATTTTTAAACTAAAATTAAACGCAAGATAAATAAATAACCATTACTAGGTCCGTGGAGCCCAAAGCCGGTGGCGTGGCTGAATCACGGAAGGGTCCCATTTTCCCAGCTTCAACCGGAGAGGCCAGAGGACTTAGTCAATCGTGCCTCCGTTGCTGCAGTCGCGAGGGGTTTTCCCCGCTCCGTAATCCTTTTCCATTTTTTTGTTGTTGTTGTTGTGAAACCAGCCGCGTGTTTTTCCGGACTAGAGATTTTAAAGGCATTCAGCACATTTTGGCGCTACGGTCTGGCACTCGGCGGTACCTGGCGGCGAGGCTCGACGATGTAAATTAAACAAATTTATTTCCCAGCCTATTTCCTCGGCGGAGGGCTTTAGGAATTTTCTGGGAAAAGGGTTTTCGTGCGAGCTTTAGCGAATTGAGGATGAAAAAGTCCGGGGGAAAATTGAGAAATTGGTGCGAAAATTTGCGCCACATCGTTCGGTAACTTTCGTGGAAAACCGCTTTTCAAGCCAGTCGAACGTGATAAAATTCCGATTTGGCGGAAATTGGAAATTAGTAGCAAAGTTTGGGGGCACGGCTTAACCTCAGGATTACAGTTTGTCGTTGGAATCTTCTTTTTCTTGCAGCTGCTATAGTATAAAAATATAATTGAATTGATCTCAATTGAAATAATAGAATTTTAGAGTTAATTTTCATTCCATTGCGAAAAAATAAATGAAAATAATGTAATTTTCAGTCAGGAGTTTGAGGAGGAAGCCACAAATTAAAATTTCAAGTCATGGTTTCTAACGTTTCAATGCAAAAAAGTTTTCACTAGTTGCCATAATATCTGAGTTTTATGAAAAAGACTTTTTAAACAAAATTTAACTGCACATCGGAATTGAAACACATGCTAAATATATAAAACAAGATAATAAATAAACGTGTATAACAGTTATAACAGTTAAACATATGATTTTTTTTTTATATTTTTCCCCCTACATCGCTTCATGTTTAAAATTTGCAAAACTGAATTGAATTTTTGGTCTACAGAAATAAAAATCTAGGAAAAACATATTTTCAAACATTCATTGATATTTTGCAATTTTTCACTTGGTACCACCCAAGTAACCGCAGGACACTAACACTTAACTTTTAATCTACTCTATATCAAAATATAAAGTAAGCTATGTACAGTAGGATGTAACAAAAATGACTTTTTGGCGGGCATTCAGGGGTTTGTTCATATTGCATATTGCATATTGAGCCCAAATCCCAAATATGAGCTTGATTGGACGTAACAGGAGCTGGCGCTCCGCCCTCCAATTTTAAATGGGATTTAACTCGTAAATATACTTTTTTTTCAAAAATGTCTATTTTTGAGGCACTTTGGCCACCAATGCGTTTACCAAAAACATCACTGGCGTGTAGGCCAGATCCTTGCACATCTTTTGGTATGTATAACATTTAAGTTTGGAGCACCCTGGAGCTCGGTACAGACCTTCAAAGTTTGGCATTTTTTCGAAAAATCGACCCCAGCAAAAAAGATAAGCGTCGCACCTTGCGAGACGCCATTTGATTTTTGCTCTCGCGGGGGGGGATGATGACGCGGTTTCGGAGCTGCTGGAATAAGACGGAACAATTCCTGGCCCTTGGGGAGCTGATGATCAAGCACATCTATAATTGATATTTTTTCTGTGATCTAGTGTTAAGCTTTATCTTTATCTATCCTTTTTCCATTGCACTTTCTGTAAGTTTTTTGAAAACTTTTTCTTACTCTTGTCTTCTATTTAATATTTTTAAGTAAAAATAATTTCGATTGGATGCGAAAAAATCTGAAAAAAAACTTGAAATAGCTACATTTTTTAAACTAAAGCAAAAACTTAAATTAATAAATAATATGATATTTGATAATTTGATATTAAGATATTTTTTTTTTAATTTTGATGCTCAATTAATTTATTGATTAGGTATTTCATGAACGGCCCTTAGGCCCGGTCATACAACTATTATGAAAAGCCGCTGCGGGCCGGATAAAATGGCTTCACGGGCCGGATTCAGCACGTGGGCCGGACGTTGGGCAGGCCTGGTTTATACGCTAATTAATTGACACTTAGGCCACTCTGGACTCGATTCCGGAACACCTGCCATTTGTATGGGAAATGAAACGAAAAATAAAATTTTGATCATATGAGGCGTCAAGGGCAGCCAACAACGTCCGTTGTGCGTCCATCCGACCTGGTACGGAGACTGGATCCCGCCAAGCTGACCGCGAAGGCTGCAGAACTGTTGCGTCCGGCGCCGATACCAGACAACCGCAGGCAGGTCTAACAATTGAGCCAACGCCAGCCAGCCAGTCAACTTATGTCAATAATTTGTTTTGTCTTAGCCTACTTTTACTTGCCTTCCCTAGGGTTTTCCGTTGCGACGATATCTTTTTGCGGCGTTTAATTGGAGGATTCTAATTTTCCGCGAAATTATTAATATTCAAAGAAAAAAATAAAACGTAAAAATTGTAGAACGTTGAAAAATACAGTTTGGAGAAGGACAAATAAACAAAAAAAAGGGAAGGGTGGTCAGTCGAGATTTAAACCACAATTGGTAGGTGGGTTAAATTAAAAAAACCAAACCCAGTCAAAAAACAAAGAAAAAAAAAAACTAAATCAAATCAACGAACGTTTTCAAAGGCCTGCCCAACGTCCCGCCCGCGGGCCGTATCCGGCCTGTGAAGCCATTTCATCTGGCCCGCGACGGCTTTTCAAAATAGTTCTATGACCGGCCCTTAAGGCTGTTCATGAAATATTAAATAAATAAATTGATTGTCTGAAATAAACAAAATAAGCTTGAGATCAAATTTTAACAAATTTATACAACATTTTTATGTTTGAATTTAATTTCTTTATCGATATTTTTAAACTGAAAACTTGCCCATTTCGTAAAATTGTCAAATTTATGAATAAACTTGGATTGTTGTCTAAAAATGTACAACAAGACACTTAATTTAAATATTTTTCAGTTTTAACTGTGTTTTTTTTTTTTCAAATTGAAGTTGTTTTCTATTTTCTGTTATTTTAATAAATATGTTAGCAAAAATTAATGTATTTTCCAAAACAACTTTTCAGTTTGAGAAAAGCTTTAAAATGCAAATTATTCATACTGAATATTAAAAAATGTCGTCTCAAAATAAGTCAAGCAATTAGGGAGCAAAAAATATAATTTTAATAAGATTTGAATTTCGAAGAATAGTGAAAAAAATATTTAAAATGATTAAAAAAACTAATTTAAAAAATTAAAAAATTATAAAATCATTTATTTTTTTTAATTTGTGTTTTTTTTTTGAAATCATTTAATTTTTTTTTATTTGAATAAAGGTGCACAATAGAGCGTCCAATTTCCCGTCCCAGGAAAAAAAATTCCCGGGAATTCCCGGGATTTCCCGGAAAAAAATATTTACCGTTTCCCGGGAAATTTGTAAATTTCCCGGGAATTCCCGAAATACAAGCAGAAGTATATATTTTCCTACCTTTTTGGCACCATCTACTGTTCATTTTAACAAATCAGCTAGTCTGTAAATTTCATGTCAAGATTTAATTCAGATAATATTTATTTCTGATGCATTCACCACTAGGAATATTGTTTGCTTATGTGTTGGACAACAAAACTTACGCTGTTATGGAATGAATAGAAACTATTTTATTTTTGACAACCTTTTTTAATGTTTTTTTTTGTTATATCATTTGAAAATAAGATGTTTACATCTTCCGGCCAAGATCAACATTGAGATTTGCTTGACTTTTTTTTTACCTTGAACATGTTGGATGGAAACTGAACTGATATAATTAAATTTTTAAAAAAGGTTTGTGTAAGAAGAATTTGTTTCTAAGTATTCGAGAAATTACAGATTGAAGTTATAAATTTAAGAAGCACGTGAGCTACCAAAGGCGTAAGAGGGTTATATATGAAAAAAATATCGTTGAATTTCAACCACTTTTAAATGCTCAACATTATTTTAATCTAATTGATTTATTAGGCTGAATACCATATAACTAAAGTAATGTAATAAAACCATGAAAAACCATTAAAAAACAACTTCGTATCAAATTTTCAAGTTGAAAAATAGTGTTTCAGGTTAAAAAGCGCTAGAAATTAGATTTTTAAGGTAAATTCAATGATTATTTATTCACAAGTTGATTTTTTTTATTTTTTTATTATTTTTACTTTATGGTCACTGAGACAAATTTAAAAGCAATTTTATGGTTGTGGAGCATAGATTTTCACTGTCCAAACACATTGATTTAAAAAAAATCCTTCTCAACAAAAATACTAATAATATTTTTTTTTCATTTGGGACGATTTGAAAGATTTAAAAATTAGAAAGTTTATATATTTTCTCAAAGTTGCATGATTTTTTACAAGCAGTCAAGCCATTAATTGATCCTCACACTCATTTTGACCATTAAAGTTGTTGTTCTATACAATTTCGTTGCAGAAGATTAATCAGAAACAGGATTGGAATAATTTTCGTTAAATTTCAAATTTCCCGGGAATTCCCGGGATTTCCCGGGAAATTTGTTGAAAATTTTTTCCCGTTTCCCGGGAATTTTGTAACCCCGGGAAATTGGACGCTCTAGTGCACAACAACGCGAAAAGTTTTCTTTTTTGTAAAGGATATTCAAATCCAAATTTCGTTTGAATAAATTTTACTATGTCTCATTATTTTTGCCTTCCTCACGTTACTGAGGAAAGGCTATAAAATCACTCGAAAAATGAACTTCTCATTAAGACCTCCTATACCCACCTTCATGTATACCTATCGACTCAGAATCAAATTCTGAGCAAATGTCTGTGTGTGTGGTGGGATGTTGATCAAAAAATTGTCACTCGATTATCTCGACATTGGCTTAACCGATTTTGTCCGTTTTGGCGTCATTCGATCCGTCTTGGGGTCCCATAAGTCGCTATTAAAAATTATGCAGTTAAGTTAAGTACTTCAAAAGTTATGCTAAAAAACGATTTTAACAAAAGTCCGGAAGATTGTAAAAAGGGTGGTTTTTGTTAGAAAACCCGTCATGCTATACATTTTCAGAAAGGTATTTAAAAGACCTTTCTAACGCGTCCAAGACATTGAAGATCTGATAAATTTATCAAAAGTTATAAGCACTTAAGTGTTATTAACACACTTTTTTGAGGCCGGATCTCAGATATTTTGATGAAAATGCTGTCCGGATCTCTCATGCGACCTATTGTTGGATAGGTATTTAAAAGAGCTTTCCAACGCGTCCAAAACATTGACAATCTGACAACCCTATCAAAAGTTATAAGCACTTAAGTGTTATTTACGCATTTTTTGCATTTTGGATAGCACCCTTTAAATGTGAGGAAGGCGCCAACCACCTAAGGGTGGATTAAGTAACGTTTTTTTTTTTTATATTGTAGTGTTGAGGAAATGAAACTAACAAAAATTGCAAAGACCATAAAAATTAGAATGTATTTTTTTTAAAGATTATATCAAACAAAAAGAAACGCATTTTTGACAGTCATCTTTGTTTTTCATTCTTTAAATCAAGATATATGAATCCTATTTACAACACTAGTTCTTCCATTTATTTACTTTAAAAGAACCCAATCATAAAAAAACTTATTATTTCAACTTTTATCAAATATTAGTTCCAGCCCGCCACTGTTTTAGAAAAATCAGATCTGGCCCGCATGACTAAATGGTTGGGCACCCCTGACATAGACTTAACATTTGAAGAAGAAATGTAAGGATAGAAAGGCATATAAAGACAGATTAAAAGGAAAAAAGGTGGGTAAATATAATATTTAAAGTAAAATAAGAAGAGACATTGAAAACAAGAGGATAGAAGATGTATTTCAGAAGGATCATAAAAAACATCAAAAATGTCAAAAAAAATGGTGAAAATGCCCATTGCAAAGTCAGCTAAATTAAAAAGATTGAAATAAATGCCCCAGGTTTAGAAAAGACAGCGCAAAATCAAATGAGATTTGTGTATTGTGTATTGTGATTGGATATATTTTGGAAAATAGGAAAGCGGACACAACATGATGCAAAGAACAAAAATTAAAGAGGTTTAAACAAAACACAAAAGTGCTGACAGTACGAAAAAAAGAACTTACCGTTTATGCCCGCGACTGAACTCATATAGTAACTTATTTAAGGAAAATCATATAGTTTTCTAAATAGTAAAAAAAGAACAGGATATCAAATATGCATAAAATAGAAAAGGATTGCAAAGAAAATAAAAAATAGAACAAAGAACAGACTTCCTTTTAAAAACCAAGATGCTTTTGAAAGAAAAAAAAATTAAAAATCCATACAAAAGGTACCAGTACTCTTGGGATGAAAATCTCAATAGAGAAGAGAATAGCAGAAAAAAGAGAGACAAGCATAAGCAAAAGTGACAAGCATACGAAGTTTGCCGGGAAAAGCTTGTTGCCTATAAATTTGAAGATTTTTTTAAATTGTGTTTCGAAAACACATATATTTATTATTAATAAACTTATTTAACTTTTTCCTAGTAGAAAATTGTCCAATGAATCCAAAAATTCATTCCGTTTACCGATTCAAAATCATGTTCATTGTGAAAATCATGACACTTAGAGCAGTTTAAAATAATGACTTTCATCAACATTTTCTTAACTATATAGTTATCTAACTTTTTAAGCTCTTCAAAATTGAATGATTCTAAACCATTCCATACGTATTTTAATTGTACTCTCCATTTTGCGGAAAATCGCGAACCTATCAAAGTCTCCCCGTTTTACGGTACAAAAAATGTTTTGACCTTTCCCTTCCAATTTGATTTGATTTAAGTTAAGGAAAAGAGCTTTAAACAATGTTTAGGTTAAAATTTTAGATTCTTATATTTAGTTGGACAAATCAACTTTTTCAAATGCTCAGTTACTTGACAGTCCTGGCCTTTAGTACTGTGCCGTTCCACTCTGGGATTTGAACTGACAACCCTTGAATTGCGAATCCAATTGCCGACAAGCGACTCTACCAAATCAGGCTAGTCGAGGATAATGCGTTCATTTAAGTGTCAACTCCTGACCCGCTTTTCTACTTTGTCTCACAATCCCACTATTCCATGACATTGCCGCTCTACTGCTTCACATAGACTCTCGTTCATTCCTCCATCCATCGCATCATCCTAACCCAACTCCTAATCCGCTTCTCCAGGAACCCGGTTTCTCCTACAGTACACGGAGAAAAAAGAGTTCCTAAAATCGTGAATAAGCGTTCATGAAAATGGGAACCACGAACAAAGTGTTCAAATTTCATGGTACGTTTTTCAAAATCGTACCATGGGATTTGAACACTTTGTTCGAGGTTCCCGTTTTCATGAACGCATGTTCACGATTTTGGGAACTCTTTTTTCTCCGTGTAGTCTTCCTTGACCGACCATGCCGCCGTCCTCAAAGGCATCCGCTCGGAACGTTACGCCGCCAAAACCCTCCAATAATCCAGCATCAGTGGCATATTTTTGACACTTGGCTCACTCTCTCCTTCTCTCTTTTTCTGCTTTCTACTCTCTTTCCGAATTTCCCAACGATTATTCGAGGAAGCGAACTTTAGTTGCACAATTTCCCGCTGTTCAACACTTTGGCGCCACGCTCACTCTCTCCAGCCAAACATAGAGAGCAAGAGAGAGAGTGCAAACTCCGAGCAAAACTCCGGCGCGGTCGTTCCGTCCGCGGGGCCGCGACCAGTCTTCTAGCGTCACTCGGATACGACGCCAACGTGTCTCAACGGTCGTCCAGCAGAAGCAGCAGCGGCGCAGCACTAGTCTGGAATCTGCCTGCTTGCTCCTCCGTGCCGTGGTTAACCGTGAATTTGCGTGCGGTAGGAGGAGGAAAATTGTGCGTAAAATCGCGGAAAAGTCCGGAAAAAGGGATTGCCGAGTTCGTGTGAGGAAAATTCGCATTGGCCACGTGGGAATATCGCGTCCCAAAGCGTCAAAACAGCAGGCAGGCAAAAGCGCCCAGCATCCTTCGATTTTTTTTTTCTTCTCTTTTATTTTGAGGGGGAAGTGTTTTGGTGTGTGCGGGAGTGCGGGCCAAGGAAAACAGAAAACAGCAGGAAAAATCAATCTCTGGGCGTTGTATCGAAAAAGAGGAAAAAAAAAATCCTGAAGCGCTTTTCCAGCCTCCCACCAACACCGCCACCGGAAACGAGTGGAAGCTGGGTAGTGATTTATCAACCAATTTGCGTGCTGTAACACGTGCACAATTGTGGTGGGGAGCTTTAAAAACAAATTCACCAGTTTGAGTGTTCGTGTGCTCCTGCCACCGACAGGATCGGCCATTCGTGAGTGAGAGTGTTTGTTTGTTTTTCCAACCCCCCGCCCCTTACCACCCCCCGCGAGATGTGACGGGCGTGAGAGGGCGTCCAGCATCCAAGGAAACAAGCAAAAAAAAATCACGCAAAAATTGTTCTAAAATGCTGAGAGGCGAATTTCAAAGAGAAATCAAATAATTCACGGTTGAGAAAATTTTCGCACGCACACACACGTTTGATGTTTGATGGTTTTCCCGGAAATGTGTGTTGTTTTTGTTGCTGTGCTCGGTGAGTCGGTATCGATTTGGGCAGAGCCGTTGCAAAAAAATCCTTAAAAACAGCAGCGAAAAATAAAAAAAAATAAAATAAAGGAAAAAAGCCGACAGGCTCGTGCTTCTTTTATGGGTGGTGTTTTCCACGTGGTGACCGTGCTGGTGTGAGTGATTGTGAGCTGGTGCAACTGTGAAAGGAGTGATAACTATAAAATAAAAACGGTGAAAAATCGTGTCATTGACACGGTCGTAAAAACACCCTGACGACAAAAATAAAGAGGGATTGATCATCATCGGAGCATCGGATGGATTGAAGAAGTAAAATCAAAGTCCGGGAAATAATCTATTGGAAAGCGGATTACAAAGACTCGTAAATTGGAACGTGAATGAAAGGATAGCTGGGTTGAGAGCTTCACGCAACTCTTTTTATACCAGGTAAGTTCTTCATCGTAAATTGATACAGTTGACTCTTGTTTCATCTTTATGTCAATGAAAAATAGCATTCTCATTCAACTTCTTTCATTGATGTCTCTAAATCTTAATGGTCTTTTGAATTAAAAACCGTTTCAAACAAATGAAACGACGTTTAATTTATGATCTCAATCATTTTAAAACTTCAGTAATGATGAACCAAAAGTCAATTTATTGACTTAAATTGTCTTTATATTTTTTTTTTCGACAGAAGCTTTGGCTTGTACAAATTTTACATAAATGTTTGTCTTCCCTATTCAAAGTCGGCCCAAAAAATCAGGAGGCACAGAAAATATTTTTTTTTTTTTTTTTCAAAAAAACATCAAAATTTCAATGAAAACTAAAGTGCAATCAGCTTAAATTAATTTAAAATGGCTTTCGCTGCGTTTTGAATCATTTTTAACATGTTTTGTTGTTTTTTATTCGCTATTTTTTTTTTTTGGTTTTGTCAAATCTTTATTTTTTTTTTCAAACAAATGATTGCAACACAACTGAAATTGTATGAATCAGCATTTCAAAACACTTAGTTCATAAAAATCTTGAGACTATGGCTTGTTATTTTTTTTTTGTTTTTGCTGCCCCTTCCTCCCTGCTGGACCCCGACAAGAGTCGAAGGACAAAAACTTTGAAAAATATTTGCATCGACCTTATCCGTTGTAAACTGCCCAAAGAATTAATCTTAAATTGTGTTTTATTTTAAAGCTTAAATTTCTTTTTATTCACCAAATTTATGCAAAATTAATATTTTAAATCATCTCATGTCAATCTTATTCCATATATTTATTGATAGTAATCTCGAAGCAAATTGAAATTAAAGCTCTGAAAGGCATCGTTCCCGATCGGCAATTTGGCGGCAATTTTTGTTTTAGAAAAACATTCAAATCTTGATTTGTAATGTTTCCATCAAAACATGGGTTACTTTGTGTTGTTTGTAGGAGCATTTAACACATGTTGTGGTTATTTGTCAGTTTTCCGTTCAACAAAGAAATCATGAAAAAATAGGAATTATTCTCTACTTTTGGATATGATTTTTGTTCATAATAATACTAAATTGAATATAACTGGACATTTTTTTCTTGATTTCATCTTGATAGCGGTTTAGGTTAAAGGTTTTTCTCATTTTAATTTTCCTTACCTTAAAATCTAAACAAAAAGAAATCCAAAGATTTTTATGTTTTTGAAAAAAGTTGTAAATGAAAAAAAGCAGTACGATAAGACCATGTGAACCTTGATAAAACTGGTTAAATAAATACGACGAGTTCTGAAAAAATCTTGTTTTGTCACAAGTTAACAACTACTTTTTTTGCAATCAGAATGCAACCTATGAATTGGATTTTTCAGTGAAATTTGTGTTTCCCTGCTGGAATCTTACTCGCTGTCAAGAGAAATGTCAA
This sequence comes from Culex quinquefasciatus, assembly GCF_015732765.1. Taxonomy (NCBI): domain Eukaryota; kingdom Metazoa; phylum Arthropoda; class Insecta; order Diptera; family Culicidae; genus Culex; species Culex quinquefasciatus. The sequence continues at coordinate 190,726,745 of NC_051862.1, read as the reverse complement.
ACTACAAAACAGTTTCGAAAAGTATAAATCTTCGATATTTTGAAATTTCTTTACTTAATTATAACACTGAATAGTATTTTATGCAAAATGTTGCAAAAATATGTTTTACTGCGTGGAGCGTTTTTTTTTTATCCAATGAGATTTATGAATTTTTTAGTTGGATAAATACAACAAATTCTGAAGAAAAAAAAACTAGTTTTAAGCATTTCTAGCAATTTCGGAAGTAGAAAATGTCATTAAGGTGAAGCCGTTGATCATTATCAATGAAAATTAATCATCACTATAAAAAAATGTGTATTAAATTCAATTTTACGAATTTCAGCACCAAAAGGAATCAGCATGTGCCGGTTGTTGCCTTCTTGAAGCCACTGAAGAAATTTTTGATCTAAATCAATTGTGCTTCAACATTTATATACTTTTGTGGCACAGTCATTGACGTCCTAGTTGGCAATCATTGATTAATGACGATTTCCGTAACTTAACAAGGAATGGGATAATCGTTACCAAAAGGAATCAGCAGTGTAGGGCACTATTCTAAACAACTTGTTGAAGGAATTTTGTCAAAATATTTAAAGCGACGCAAAATGTATATCTTTGAAGGAAAAATCATGACAATGATGGAAGTCTTCACGTTAAGTGTCTATGAGTTTATTTGATTTATCTTTACAATCGAATCAAATTTGAAAACTATTACTTTTCGATACTAGTGATCAAAATTTCACTTTTACAGTACCCATTTCAATGCTTAAAAGTAGAACTTTTTAGACTTTGCATCGAAAAGTATTTGATTTTGTAATTTTTAGTAGAGAATAGAAGGCCGTTTCGTCGTTACGTTGGAATTGCTTTAAGTACTTTTTGCTGCTTTTTTGTCAATTAATTAGTTTGATTTGATTAGAATTATGCTTTTGCCTTTGAACAGTTGTTGAGCCCATTTCTTAACAATTTATTTAAAAAAAAAATTCATTCGTTGCTAATCAGAAAGTGAATAAAAATTCAGCCTGGAAATCCACATCGTTCCACCGAATCTATTTTTTTTTTTCGGATGGACAATAGTCGCCATATTACACCATTACGTTTTGAAACATTTGAATCAATCATAATGTAGAGTGTCTTGCGAACCTTCGTGGTGAACGGACACTAGAGCTGCGGTATTTTTTACTACCTAAGCTCAGAGTTATTTCAAAACAAAATTCACAGTCTTTTTAAAGACTACCTGAGTTATTTTCCAAAATTCTAAACAGTCTTTTCAAGACTAACCCCACCTGAAATTTTGTTGTATTTTACAAACGAAGCCATCTTTTAAGAGAACTTTGCTTGCAAAATGCGTCAAAACAAAGGTAAACGCAAATCTTCTGAAGATTTGGTCGTTACGTCGGTGAAGCGTTTGAACGCTAAACCGGCTAACGGAAACAGAAAAAGAAAACAGCCTCTTCTGAGGTCTGATTCTGATTCTGAATGTGAGGTCAATCCTCCAATTCCATTGACAAACAGTTTCGGTGTTTTATCCGAAACTGATGACAAGGAACCTTCTCCTCGTACTGAGCCTTCTGCCGTCGAGAAACGAGTAAAGGCTCCGCCAATTGTTGTGACTTCCGTCTCCGATTTGGTCAGCTTTCGAACGCAACTGAAGAATTGCAAGGAAACTTGCAATTTGAAGGTTTCGTTCCAGCTAGGTCGAAGAGGAGAATGTCGCTTGTTGACGGAATCTTTACAAGATCACCAAACTTTTGTTGGTTATTTGAAAAACCACAAACACAATTTCTACACGTATGAGACCAAGAATGCTCGGCCATTCAAGGCGGTCTTGAAAGGTCTCTCCAACGACTTGTCGGTGGATGAGATCAAAAACGAACTTAAGGTGTTGCTTGGCTTTGCCCCATCCCAAGTAATACCAATGAAGAAAAAATCAAACGGGAATATTTCTCGCTTTGGTTTGACTTCACAATTTTATCTGATTCATTTCAACAGAAATGAAATCAACAATTTGAAACTTTTGGACAAAGTTCAGTTTTTGTTCCATGTACGGGTAAAGTGGGAGCATTTTAAGAAACATGGCGGTAATGGCCAGAATCTGACCCAGTGCCGACGTTGCCAGGCATTCGGTCACGGTACTGATCATTGCGCCATGGTTCCAAAATGCATGGTTTGCGGGGATTCTTCTCACGACAAGGACAATTGTCCCGTGAAAGAAGTCACCCAATTTAAATGTGCAAATTGTGGTGGAAATCACAAATCAAATTTTTGGGATTGCCCCATCAGAAAAAGGTTTTGGATTCTCGTGCTAAGCATCAGCCGAAATCCAAACCGAAATTTTCTCAAAGTCAGGTTGTACCTGCATCTTTAAATCAAACGTTCGTGCTGTCTCACTCGAACAATTCTAGAAATACCCCTACCGTGGAAAAGTTAGGTAACAACAATGGCATTTCTTATGCTAACGTCGTTTCGGGTTCATCCACGAATTTTAAATCCTCTACCAATCTTTCTGAAATTGGGCAGGTACCTCAAATCTCATTTGAAAATTTTTCTGCTGGCAACGCTTTGGGATCTTCTGATCTCGGCGATGTTACGTTTGAAAAATGACTTTTTGCAAAACTCACTGTTTGGTTTGATTCAAACAATGAGTAATGCTACATCCATGATGGAAGCAATCCAGATTGGATTAAAATTTGCGAATGATGTTGTTCTTACCCTGAAGTTTAATCATGGATCTAAGTAATTCCATCAATATTATGAATTTTAATGCTCGCTCTTTAAAAGCGAAAGAAAATGAATTTTTCAACTTTTACGAGTTCATAACGTGCATGTTGCTGTTATAACCGAAACATTTTTAAAAACTGGCACTTATTTGAAAAGTGATCCAGATTATAAAGTTATAACTAATAACCGAATGAATCGAAATGGCGGTGGAGTTGCAATAGTTATCCACCGTAGTATGACTTATAGCACGTTACGTGACTTTAAGTTAAAAGTTATTGAAAGTTTGGGCATTGAACTTGAAACTTCTTTTGGGAAAATTATGATTGCAGCTGCATATTTGCCATTCCAATGCACTGGGGAAAATAAAAATTATTTCAAAGGGGATTTGAATAAACTTACTCGGCATAGATCTCGATTTTTGATTATCGGTGATTTTAATGCCAAACACCAATCATGGAATAATTCAAAAGTAAATTCCAATGGTAAAATTCTGTTCAGAGATTGCACTTCTGGTCTTTATTCGGTTTTATACCCGAATGGGCCAACTTGCTTTTCTTCTGTTAGAAATCCATCAACAATTGATTTGGTTTTGACAAATCAAAGTCAGTATTGTGGTCCTTTAGTGACTCATGCTGATTTTGATTCTGATCATCTTCCAGTAACTTTTTCACTTTCTCATGAAGCAGTTACCAGACCCAATAGTTCTGTGTTTAATTACCACAAAGCTAATTGGGACAGGTATCAGCATCATATTGAGAATAATTTAAATCATGATTTTGTTTTAGAAACCAAAGCTGATATTGATTCAGCCTTGGAATCTTTAACTAATGCAATTTTGGATGCTAGGAATATTGCTATTCCTAAAGTCCAAGTCAAATTTGATTCTCCCATTATTGATGACGATCTTCAGCTTTTGATTCGTCTGAAAATGTTCGCCGAAGACAGTATCAACGTTCTCGTGATCCTGCACTGAAGCGAATTCAAAAGATTTGCAAAAGGTTATTGACCACAGATTCACTCTCCTGCGAAATGAAAAGTTCGCAAGAGATGTCGAACAAATTAAACCTTATTCCAAACCTTTTGGAAACTTTCAAAGGTTCTTAAGAAACCTCAAAACCCATCCCTTCTTTAAAAGATGGTGATAATATTCTATTAACTAATGGGGAAAAGCTCAAAAACTTGCTCAGCAGTTTGAGAGTGCTCATAATTTCAACTTGAATGTTTTGAGTCCTATTGAAAATCAAATTTCAATAGAATTTCAGAATATTGTTGAACAAGAATTTTCATCAGATGAAGTTTTTAATACGGATCTGAATGAAATAAAATCTATTATCAAAAAATTTAAAAATATGAAAGCCCCTGGTGAGGATGGCATTTTTACATTTTAATTAAAAATTACCAGAAGCAACTTTAAGTTGCTTGGTCAAAATTTTCAACAAATGTTTTGATTTGGCATATTTTCCCAGTAGTTGGAAAAATGCCAAAGTAATTCCGATTTTGAAACCGGATAAAAATCCTGCTGAAGCCTCAAGCTATCGGCCCATTAGTTTGCTTTCATCTATTAGTAAATTATTCGAAAGAATAATTCTTAATAGAATGATGACGCACATTAATGAAAATTCAATTTTCGCTGATGAGCAGTTTGGATTTCGCCTTGGGCATTCAACTACTCATCAGTTGTTGAGAGTTTCAAATTTAATTCGAAGCAACAAATCTGAGGGCTATTCTACTGGCGCTGCTCTTCTAGACATAGAAAAAGCATTTGACAGTGTTTGGCATAAAGGTTTGATTGCGAAATTGAAAAGGTTTAATTTTCCGATTTATATCGTGAAAATTATTCAAAATTATTTGACGGATCGTACTCTGCAGGTATGTTATCAGAATAGCAAATCTGATCAACTACCTGTACGTGCTGGCGTCCCTCAAGGAAGCATTTTGGGTCCAATTTTATACAATATTTTTACTTCTGACTTACCTGATTTGCCCCCAGGATGTCAGAAATCACTTTTTGCTGATGACACAAGCATCTCCGCCAAAGGCAGAAGCCTTCGTGTCATCACAAGAAGATTACAAAAAAGCTTGGATATTTTCAATTCTTATTTGAAAGAATGGAAAATTACTCCAAATGCTGCAAAACTCAACTTATTATTTTCCCTCACAAACCAAGGGCTGATTTTCTTAAACCAAAAAGTCATCACATTATAAAGATGAATGAGGTAAATTTAAAGTGGGAGGATCAAGTGAAATATCTTGGACTTGGTTTTGACAAAACCTTACTTACAAGGATCACATTGAAAGTATCCAAGTTAAATGTAACAAATATATTAAATGTTTGTATCCACTTATAAACAGGAATTCTAGACTTTGTCTCAAGAATAAACTGTTAATTTATAAACAAATTTTCAGACCTGCCATGCTTTATGCTGTGCCGATCTGGACAAGCTGTTGCTTAACCAGGAAGAAAAAACTTCAGAGGATTCAGAACAAAATTCTGAAAATGATTCTGAAACTTCCTCCTGGTTCAGCACCAGTGAACTTCATCAATTAGCCGAAGTTGACACTTTGGATGTTATGTCCAATAAGATAATTGATGCATTTCGACAAAAATCATTGCAGTCTTCAGCTGCATTGATCCGCTCTTTATATAGTTTATAAGTTAGTTTTAAGGTATCCCTTTTCCTTTTGTACATGTAGGACCTCCTACATTTGAAATCACTGAATAGCGAAAGCTACAATATTTCATGAATAAATGAAAGTTGCTATTATTTAAAATTGAGGTGAAAAGTCATCGTTTGTGATTGGACACTCAATAATATTTTAACTGAATGAATGTACATGGAAAAGAAATTTGAATAAATATAAATTAAAAAAAAAAAAAAAAATCATAATGTAGAAAACCGTTTTCAGAACAAGTTTCTTAAAAAAACATAAGTTTTAGTTCAATAAAAGAGAGTGTTATGCCAACCTTCTCAAAATAAATCGTGATTTTTTTCAAAAAATCTCCAGATTTATTTCCTTTTAACACCGCCTGATTGTAATGATGATAATATTTTTTCTGGAAATAATGCCAAATTCTGAAGAAACTCATGGAAAATAATTTTAATTTTAAGTATGTCCACACATCATTCCTCCCCTGTTGATGTTGAAATGTGTTCCGTCTCTTCGATCAATGGCACGCAGTACACCTGTCCACTTTGATTGTTTTCTATACATTTTCGTTGTACTCAGGACTTAAGGCGTCATCTATCCGCAAGTTCTCCAATTTTTGCTGCAGTTCAAACAAAAATGGTACGTAAATATTTAAATATCTGTAATTTTGGAGTGAATTTCTGATCAATTTGGAGTCTTCGGCAAAGCTGTAGGTAATATTGAGGAATATGGCGAAAAAAAAAAACATGGGAACAAAATAGCCGATTTTTTCATTATTATTTTTTTTTTCACAAAAACTATTTTTTTTATTTTCGAGATTTTTTGATATGTTTTAGGGGACGAAATAATTACGAAGTTGAAAAGTAGTGATACTCTGGATTAATCACGGGCGTTAAAGGGTTAAATAAAGGATTTTTAAAATAACTTTTTGAGTTTTATTTAAAAATAATTCATGAATTTATATTATATTTTATTTTAAGTCATTCAGCTTATGGTAAAAAAACAAAATAACAATATTTAACAGAACCGCACAAACTATGAGCAATTAAATGAGTAATTCTTTGGTTTGCATAAAACTCCATAGGGGTACTTTTTGTCCTTGATCACGAATATCTCGTGACAAAGGAGCGGTACGACCCCTTCTATTTTTGGACATTCAAAAAAGATATGTGTTCAACAATTTGCAGCCTGAAATGGTGATGGATTAGAAATTTTGTGTCGAGGGGATTTTATGAAAAAATTAACGTCTAATTTGATAGCTTTTTCAGAATTTTGAAAAACATAATAATTTTATTGTAAAAAATACAAAAATAAATTCAAAACTTGTGCAATTTTTTGTTACTCAACTGTTGAAAAATTTGACACACGTAATTTTATGGGAAATTTAATTTATTTTTCAAATCTGCATGAAACTGGAAAGGTCATTTTTTTTCATTTGGAGCAACATTTTTAATTTTAAAATGGCGTGTTTATTTCATACTTAGCGGAGTTATTTTTCCGAGTATAACAATGTTCTACAAACCCGATCAGACGGTAATAACTAAATTCATGCCATTTCAATAACAAATATTGTTAAAATAACAGAAATTGTTATAGAATCTTCTTGAAAAATCCATTTTTGCATAAGGGTTAAATAACAGTTTATGTTATCATAACAAAATTTGTTATTGGTCTGATATTGATTGAAAGCCAAAACAACTTTGAAATAACATTTTTTGTTATGGAAGAATACCGCCAACTGTTATTGGGATGATCGGATTAGTTGTTAAAATAACAAAAAATAATAACAAAGATTTGTTCGAAGAATAACTTGAAATGTTATTCGTCTGTTATTACAATAACAATCTAATAACAAAAAAATCATAACGACGAATAACAAATCATGTTATTAATAACATAAAATGTTATTGGCCTAGTATTTTTAAATATCAAAAAATGTTATTCCCAAGTTATTTCCGTCTGCTCGGGAAGTTGTATAGCAGATAATTATAATAACATAATTAGGTATAGAAACATAAGGGATTTGTTTCTACTCATCACGAGTTATCGCGGTTTTACGCTACACTGTTTTGAATGAGTTATTTTTTTTTTGTTTCTCTTTGATTTCGTTCGTGTCTATCGCGGGTGACTTTAAATGGCCTTTATCAACGAAAGCAAACTTCTCCAAAAAAAAAAAATCATTTGTGTTTAGTCTTTAAATAAGTCACAGATTAAATATTTTTATTCCAATGTTAGGAAATCATGTCAGCTCTCAGAAAAGCAACGCCTCGAAAAAGCACCCGAAATGACAACAGTCGTTAAATTGGCAAATCCAAAATAAAGTAAAAAGCAAAGAAAGGAACAAAATCCATAAAACCCGCCTGCCAAAAATCACTCACACCTCACCATTGATTAGGGCTCGAAGTTGAAATTGAATCATCGGTTCGGGTTTTATTCACTGCCGAAAAGATTGAAATGTTTTGACATTTTTTTTGCTCCCTTCACAATTCAGAAGAAGCGTGGTGGTAGGTGAAAGCAGTCTCCCGATTGGTGGTTTTTGGCCATAGTCGGGAGAGAAAATCGAGAAGACCAACTCCAGACCAGATGCCCGCCGAGGACATTGTCAAGTGCTGTTGGATCGGTGAGTGGTGGTGTCATTTTCACTCGGTCTCTCTCAGCACTCGGGCTTTCGTGGTCCTGGTGCTGTTGTAGCCGTGAGGCAGAGAAAATTCATTGTGACGGTTTTATTTTTGCAGCAGAAATATTTTAGGAACCGACCTTGAGGAAAATTTCATTGGAAAACGTATTGATTGGGTGAAGAGGGAGCTTGATTAGAAAATTCGATTACTGTTTCGTCGCTCTGGTTGTAAACTTGTGTGTGAAAGCCAAATTGTGATTTTATTTGAACCAATCATCACATTTTTCAGAAGTTTTACAGGAAAAAATAATTCCCCATTTGCTTATTTGCACAAGAATGAACACACAAGTTTTTAATTCAAATTAAATATCCAATGCAACGACAAATAAACATTTGATTTGTAAAATAAAATTCATCAGTGCATTTGCGAATTTTAAAAATAAATACAACCAAACCAATTATTTGAGAGGATTCTCATTGTTTACCAACAATATACAAAGAATCATTTCATAGCATATTACGCACTTGTATGTCCAATGGGGGCGTAATTCTCACTACAAATTGTTGCCCCTTCAGTGGAAACCCGCGCAAAGTCACTCTTCAACGAATCAATCCTATAATGCACAATGTAATAGAGCAAACAATCAGCGTCGAGTACGGATTCAACCAAACGATCTTCCTCCCACGCACCCAGCGCAGCTTTCCCCCGCAACTCGCCAACCAGCATCAGAAGCGCTAATTATGTTGACAACACCCACCCAGCATCGACGATGACGACGTCAACGGCAGAGTCAGTGTCACAAATCATCGATAAAAGTGCGGGTATGAAACATACAGTGCCACGCGCCACACACGTACACACACGGGACTGGTCTGTGTCACGTGTCAGCCAGGCTTCTACCACGACCATTTCCGCTGGAGAACGTCATCATTGTTGCGGTTGTTGAGGGTGGTTCGAAGGATTTAAAAATTTTGTTTTTTGTTCTGATTAAAAAAAAAAAACACTAGAAAAATAGTATTAAACTTTTTGATGAGATAATTTAATGCTTTCATATGAGATTTGATAGAAAATAAAATTTTATCTAAGTCGTCAGACAAAGAAAAGCAAAATAAATTGAAATTATAATACAAAAATGTATATTTATGAGCATTGCCAAATCATCATATATCAAAATGTATCACATCAACAGACAGTACTTCGTTATCAGTCAACTGTTTGATTTTTTTTTCTACTGATATTTAACAGATTTTTTAACAAAATGTATCAACCAATATAGATCAATTCCAACTCAAAGCTCTTTTTACTCGATCCTTCCTAATTTCGTTGAAACTTTGTGGACATGCTATCCTAGGCGTATAAAAGTCATTTTTGTGTATATGGAGACAGTTGCACTTGATAATGACATTCGAGAAGGGCGTTAGTTGTTTGAATAATTCTGTATACTGTCATTTAAATATTGCTGTATCTCAAAGCTTCTGCATAGCACAGAAGTCCAGATCGCAAAATTAAGCGGAAAGTGGATTTTCCGAAAAATTGTGAAGTTTTAGAGCTTCAGAAGAGTTGTTGCAAATGAAAAAGGGAAACTTTAAATTTGGTTCATTTTAGGATGATGCGCGATTAGGGTTACTTTGCAAATCTAAATTTTCAGGAATATTTTTGGGATTTTTTTCGTCTTCTAAAAAGTTGCTGGGCTCGTCAATCCAAGCAACTTTGTCGAAAACACCAAAATTTTATCTTGCAATATACACCTTCTACGACCAAATTTAGTGAAACATCAGAGCAAACCTTTCAAAGTCAGTTTTTTTAACGTAGCTTTAAATTTGGTCTGTGCCTTCTTTAGATATTTTAATTTAAAATTTGCATCTTTTTACCTTAAAATGGCTGTAACTTTTGACCATTAAATTCAAATTTAGGTGTCAGATAAAAAAATGTTTGTTTTTTACAGCTCTTAAAGTACTCCAAACAACACATGTATTTCTCTTGAACTTAACCCCGAATTGCTACGTTCAAAAAACTGATTTTTGAAGGTTTGCTCTGATGCTTTCTCTAAATTTGGACGTAGAAGGTGTAGATTGCGAGAAACAATTTTGATGTTTTCGACAAGGTTGGTTAGATTAGTAAGTAAGTAAGACTTTCCAAATCGTCCTAATCGTATACCATCCTTATTTTGAACCAAACCAAAAGTTGCCCTTTTCCATTTGCAACAACTCTTCTGAAGGCACCAAAGCTCCTAAACTTCATATTTTTTTTCCTAAAATCAATTTTCTGGCTGAATGATAAAACATACACTGAAATTTAAAAAAAAAACATGTCACTAATATGAGGTTTTAAAGAAAAAAGTTATAAATAAAGGTGATGTAACTGTTTTTCTTCATTCAATTTTTGGTGAAAACATTTTAAGATGCACCTAAAAAAATTAAGATTTTCTTGTGTTAGCATCCAAATTTGTAATGACCAATGACGGGAATCGATATCTCCAGACAATTTTGTACAAATGACTCCATTGTCTAAAGTCCAAGTCTTGTGAAGATACAACGTAAAAATGCCGAAAAAATGAATTTTTGATGCTTTCTGGGCATTTCTATATGACAGACTTGAATTTTGAGTCTTGTTAATTTTTTCAAAGAACCGACGCTCTGAATAATTACCTATCGTCTAAGAATCGATAACTAATCATTTATAAAGTTATCTCCGCACTGGCTTTTCCGAATTGAATTAAATCAGTTGAATTCGATCTGGTCTATTGCACCATAATGTGCTTTGAAATGGTTTGGAGATTTGACATGATCTGAGAATAATATGAATCTGAGATAATTCCACTGAAGGACGCTTTGCAAGTAGAAATTTCGCTGTTTTTCCCCTTTGAATTTATGGGGAATGCTTTGCATTTATTTATTTATTTTTTGTGAAAAGTTTATTTTATTAGTCAACCTCTTCATAGGTCATATAGGTGGTAATGTCGGTTATCACATCAAATAAAATCAAATCAACAACTAAATGAGATTATTTGTTAAAAAATGAGACATTAAAACGATTTGAATCACATGTCTCATTAGTTAGTAAGGAGTCAGTGAGGAAATTAATTACCAAAAAAAACTGCTGATAATCAATAACTCCTATTTTTTTCTGAATACTCTTTTCTTTTGATTCTAAAGCTTTTTATGTTTGTTCAGAAAAACCCTACTGAAATACAAAAAAAATCATCTTATAAATTTTAAAACTGGATACACGGAGAAAAAAGAGTTTCCAAAATCGTGAACAAGCGTGAATGGAAATGGGAACCACGAACAAAGTGTTCAAATCCCATGGTACGATTTACAAAAAGTTCACGATTTTTTGAACTCTTTTTTCTCCGTGTAAGATAAAAAAATGATTAAAAATATTGATTGGATTTTAGACAATTTTTTTATGTGTACAAGAATGTTTAAATTTCGAGAAAAAAAATAAAAAATCAATAAGCTATTTTTCATAAACCTGAAAAAACAACAACAATAAACAATTATTTAAAACCATTTCTTCAAACAATTATAAATTTCCTTTCATAGGGTGTTGCATAGTGCTGCTTATGTTTTGAGGTATGAAAAGTTCAAAGTTATTTTATAACCAAATTAATTTCCAAAGCTGAGGTCATGTTGAAAAGAATTTGAAAACTAAAATAAAAAAATGCATTCAAAAATTATTAAAATACTTATGCTTCACGGTGTAAAAAAAAGGTTCCCAAAATTATTTTTTCAATCGCTGCCATGTCTTGCGCCCAAAACAATTAAAAAATAAGCAGAAATATATTGAAAAAAAAAACCCAAATGATTTTTAAAGAATTTGTTACACTTAAGTAATACAAAAAAATGTCATTTTTAAAAAAAAATGTCAAAACATCATGCATTTTTTTCTTTTGCATCACAGTTAGTTTTCTATTGATTGGCAATTTAAACATTACAGTTAGTTTTCTATTGATCGGCAAAACGACCTTCGGTGAAACGACTCTAGCCGAAATGTTTGACAATGGTCTATCTTTAAAAATAAGCGAATTTGTGAAATTGATTAATTTTTGCCTTCCTCACCTTACTGAGGAAAGGCTATAAAATCACTCGAAAAATGAACTTCTCAATTAGACCTCCTAGACCCACGTCATGTATACCTATCGACTCAGAATTAGATTCTGAGCAAATGTCTGTGTGTGTGGTGGGATGTTGATCAAAAAATTGTCACTCGATTATCTCGAGACTGGCTGAATCGATTTTGTCCGTTTTGGCCTCATTCGATCCGTCTTGGGGTCCCATAAGTCGCTATTAAAAATTATGCAGTTTAGTTAAGTACTTCAAAAGTTATGCAAAAAAAAACAATTTTGACTAAAGTTCGGAAGATTGTAAAAAGGGTGGTTTTTGTAAGAAAACCTGTCATGTTATACATTTTCAGAAAGGTATTTGAAAGACCTTTCCAACGCGTCCAAGACATTGAAAATCTGACAACCCTATCAAAAGTTATAAGCACTTAAGTTTTATTTATGTACTTTTTTGTAGCCGGATCTCACTTAAATGTATGTAGACTATGTCCGGATCCACCATCCGACCCATCGTTGGATAGGTAATCAAAATACCTTTCCAACGCTCCCAAGACATTGAAAATCTGACAACCCTATCAAAAGTTATAAGCACTTAAGTGTCATTTATGCACTTTTTGGAGGCCGGATCTCAGATATGTTGATGAAAACGTTGTCCGGATCTCTCATGCGACATATCGTTGGATAGGTAAGACCTTTCCAAAGCGTCCAAGACATTTAAGATCTGACAACCCTATCAAAAGTTATAAGCACTTAAGTGGCATTTATGCATTTTTTGGAGGCCGGATCTCAGATATTTTGATGAAAACGTTGTACGGATCTCTCATGCGACCTATCGTTGGATAGGTTATCAAAATATCTTTTCAACAAGCACGAATTGGATTGGGGATCTGGCTACCCTATCATAAGGTGTAAGTGTAAGTGCTCTGCAATATGAAGACTATCCAATCTAGTGGTATGAATAATGAGTCAAATTGATAAAACACTGAAAAACATCGCCCTTTTTTGTCTATTTTGGATAGCACCCTAGGGTGGATTTTGTTACGTTTTTTTAAATGGATCTCATGAAAAAGATTTAAAAAGTTAAATTAAAATTTAAATTTAAAAAATCAAAAACGGTCGCAACGCTGGCTAGGGGCCTATCCTAGACCTTTTACCTTTCTAAAAACCGTCCAACTCCAAGAGAAGATTTTCCCTAATCCCCCTATATAAGTGGAGCATCAACATTTTCCATCTTATGAATCCCTTTACTTGTACCTGATGCGCGGGGGAGATGGGAGTGGACGGTTATGGAAAACTTTCATGGTGGTGATAATTTGGTTTGAGTGAAGTTGGTTCTATTATCAATTCCTAGGAAATGTGGGTTTAGACAATCATCAATCACATTGCGAAATCCAGACTGCAATCCACTACAACAATCGTCTCCTAGCGAAGCGAAGTGAAACGTCATTCAACAAACGTCTTCCTAACAGACAACCCTGAGGTCATTGGCCGTTCCACGGTTTCTACCAAAATGATCTCAATCCCATTGTCCAAAATCACTGCAGTGCTCTGGTTGCACCTAGAACCAGCCGGATACCGGTGAGCATACTATTCTGATTTTCTGGAATTCTCAGAATATTGTCATCGTATGTCGTCAGGCATTTACAATAGAATTGAGCCAAGACTAAATATCGAAGAAATCATATAAATAGCTGATTGCGTTCAAAAAGCACTTGCAGGGTTGCTCTATTCAGAATTGCATTCAAGATGCACAGAGTGATATTTCTCGTGATAATGTATGTGGATCAAAGAAGAAAATGATATGCCGGTTGAAGCACGGATTTCACTGAAAATTAGTTAACGAAATTATTATATCCATAATAATCAAAGGTTTGATGTGATTTGCAATTCATAGAATTGGCAACCCCCATACCCATGAATGTATTTAAATGTCACACGATTGATTGACATCACTTTGCAAACTCCATTTCGAAACGATATCACCCTAATATTTCCCGGTAAAAGCTGATTGAGCCACAAAACCCACCCCTATTTGCACAAATACACTCCCACACGCACACATACAGCCAAACATTCACGTGGAGGGGTCGCAAAATGCGCGGTGGCGGTTGGGAAAATGCGGAAGCATCATACTCCCGGGAAAACACCCAGATTGGAGCGCAAATCGGATGCTGCTGCCGATGATTTCGATGATGATGGTACATGTATGTGTGTTTGTGTGTGTGTGCAGCTAACAACAAGCAGCTGCTGATAAGTGTGAAATAAAACATCAACCACGCGTGACTGCTGCTTATGTTGCTACTAAAAGGGGTTTTCCTGAGTGGGGGGGGCTGCGGGGTACTAAGAGGAGCGACCCACCGGTAGTCGAAGGGTAATAATACTGCTGCTGCTGCTGCCACGGAGGATCATTATCGTCATCGGTTGTCAGGTTGCGTGAACGGAAACGGGATGGTGAAAGCTCCCCCTTCAATAACCTTGAAGAGCGATTTATGATGGTTCGATTGGATGCGCGCGCGAAATGGGGTTTGATTTTCATAAGGGAGGGATCGCTTTGAATCATGATGGAGAAAGGATGGTGTGGAATGGGTTGATTTGGCGAGTTAAACGAAAGGCACGTGCTAGAAAGTGAAAAGCATTTGGTTTGTGTTTGGTTTGTGAGATCATAAATGAACCATATTTAGGCATGACATTTTATTCAATAACAGTTGTTATATCAAAGAATGATTTCACTTTGATGATATTTTGTGGATATCTTATTTAAAATACACCTAGGTATGACATCCATGCACACGGTGTGTTTCCTAGAACAAACTTTAGATAAAAAATTCGGCAAGTCTGATAGTTAGCATCAGTAAAGAAAGGCCCTTTTCCGACATTTTACGAGGTCTGCAAATCATTTCGGGGGGTCTATAGCAACTTTTTTTTTAGATTTTTTTCGATTTTATAGGAGTCGATTAAAATTGATGGGTTCATGTTCATATCCATCATATTTCTTATGAATATGCCTTAAGAGACTCTACAATAAGTATTTGACCTCCAATAAAAAGTTTTCAAACTCAATTTATCAGATTTCTTTGAAATAACACCAAAATCCAAGCTGGAAATCTCAAAACGACTGAATTAAAATCTTTTGAGCAGTTCTCTACGGAATCGGTCTTTTTTCTTTAATTTTAATTTTTGTTTTTTTTTAATCCGGCTGAAACTTTTTTGGTGCCTTCGGTATGCCCAAAGAAGCCATTTTGCATCATTAGTTTGTCCATATAATTTTCCATACAAATTTGGTAGCTGTCCATACAAAAATGATATGTGAAAATTCAAAAATCTGTATCTTTTGAAGGAATTTTTTGATCGATTTGGTGTCTCCAGCAAAGTTGTAGGTATAGATATGGACTACACTGAAAAAAATGATACACGGTAAAAAAAATTTGGTGATTTTTTTATTTAACTTTTTGTCACTAAAAGTGGATTTGCAAAAAAGCACTATTTTTATTTTTTTTATTTTTTGATATGTTTTAGAGGACATCAAATGCCAACTTTTCAGAAATTTCCAGAATGGGCAAAAAATCTTTGACCGAGTTATGATTTTTTGAATCAATACAGATTTTTTTCAAAAAATCGAAATATTGGTCGCAAAAAATTTTCAACTTCATTTTTTGATGTAAAATCGGATTTGCAATCAAAAAGTACTCTAGTGAATTTTTGATAAAGTGCACCGTTTTCAAGTTATAACCATTTTTAGGTAACTTTTTTGAAAATAGTCGCAGTTTTTCATTTTTTAAAAATAGTGCCCATGTTTGCCCACCTTTGAAAATAATATTTTTGAAAAGCTGAGAAAATTATCTTTATTTTGCTTTTTCGGACTTTGTTGATACGACTCTTAGTTGCTGAGATATTGCCATGCAAAGGTTAAAAAACAGGAAAATTGGTGTTTTTTAAGTCTCACCCAAACAACTCACCATTTTCTAATGTCGATATTTCAGCAACTATAGGTCCGATTTACAATGTTAAAACACGAAACATTCGTGAAATTTTCCGATCTTTTCGAAAAAAATATTTTCAAAAATTTTAAATCAAGACTAACATTTCAAATGGGCGTAATATTGAATGTGCGTAATATTGAATGTTTGGCCCATTTGAAATGTTAGTCTTGATTTTAATGTTTGAAAATATTTTTTTCAAAAAGATCGGAAAATTTCACGAATGTTTCATATTTTAACATTGTAAATCGGACTTATAGTTGCTAAAATATCGACATTAGAAAATGGTAGGTTGTTTGGATGAGACTTAGAAAACATCAATTTTCCTGTTTTTTAATCTTTGCATGGCAATATCTCAGCAATTAAGAGTCGTATCAACAAAGTCCGAAAAAGCAAAATATAGAGAATTTTCTCAGCTTTTCAAAAATATTTTTTTTCAGAGGTGGGCAAACATGGGCACTAATTTAAAAAAATGAAAAACTGCGACTATTTTCAAAATAGTTACCTAAAAATGGTTATAACTTGAAAACGGTGCACTTTATCAAAAATTTACTAGTGTACTTTTTGATTGCAAATTCGATTTTACATCGAGAAATGAAGTTGAAAAATTTTTGCGACCAATATTTCGATTTTTTGAAAAAATCTGTATTGATTCAAAAAATCATAACACGGTCAAAGATTTTTTGCCCATTCTGGAAATTTCTGAAAAGTTGGCATTTGATGTCCTCTAAAACATATCAAAAAATAAAAAAAAAATAAAAATAGTGTTTTTTTGCAAATCAAGTTTTAGTGACAAAAAGTTAAATAAAAAAAATCACCAAATTTTTTTACCGTGTATCATTTTTTCAGTGTAGTCCATATCCATACCTACAACTTTGCTGAAGACACCAAATCGATCAAAAATTCCTTCAAAAGATACAGATTTTTGAATTTTCACATATCATTTTTGTATGGACAGCTACCAAATTTGTATGGAAAATTATATGGACAAACTAATGATGCAAAATGGCTTCTTTGGGCATACCGAAGGCACCAAAAAAGTTTCAGCCGGATTAAAAAATACAAAAAAAATCCTATGACCGAAATCTCAGAGAATTGCTCTTTTCTTTTCATCAATTTGTAATGAAAATGCAGGAACTGGTTTTCAAAATTATTATTTTTTTTCCTCTGCAATATAACAAATCAATCACATTGTAAAGAACAGTCTGAATAAATAAGACAGAAAAGCATCAATTTTGGTGCCACATAAGCAAAGATACACAAAATTTCGTAAAATAAAAAAAAACGGAAAAACAACAATGTTCGAAAAAAAAACATTAAAAAGCCATTAAACATTGAAGAGATGACAATGGCCGAACATGATTTTTATCGAATTACTCAGGAAATTTTCAGTAACATACTCAAAACTTGGAGGAGTTCTCAGATGAGTAATTCTCCGCCAACTCACACAGCAGTTGCCCCGACCCCTCTTCGATTTGCGTGAAACTTTGTCCTAAGGGGTAGCTTTTGTCCCTGATCACGAATCCGAGGTCCGTTTTTTGATTTCTCGTGACGGAGGGGCGGTACGACCCCTTCCATTTTTGAACATGTGAAAAAAGAGGTGTTTTTCAATAATTTGCAGCCTGAAACGGTGATGAGATAGAAATTTGGTGTCAAAGGGACTTTTATGTAAAATTAGACGCCCGATTTGATGGCGTACTTAGAATTCCGAATAAACGTATTTTTCATCGAAAAAAAACACTAAAAAAGTTTTAAAAATTCTCCCATTTTCCGTTACTTGACTGTAAAAAATTTTGGAACATGTCATTTTATAGGAATTTTAATGTACTTTTCGAATCTACATTGTCCCAAAAGGGTCATTTTTTCATTTAGAACAAAATTTTTCATTTAAAATTTCGTGTTTTTTCTAACTTTGCAGGGTTATTTTTTAGAGTGTAACAATGTTCTACACAGTTGTAGAGCAGACAATTACAAAAATTTTGATATATAGACATAAGGGGTTTGCTTATAAACATCACGAGTTATCGCGATTTTACGAAAAAAAGTTTTGAAAAAGTTGGTCGTCATCGATCATGGCCATTCATGGTCACCCGCGACAGACACGGACGACGAAACAAAGAGAAACGCAAAAAGTTGTTTCGAAAATTTACTCTTGAAATGATTTGTACACGTTTACAGTATTGCTGCTGTGCAAATAAACAGAAATAAGAATAACCGTCAATGGGGGTGACATTGGGTCTGGGGGCTGAGATTGGGCCAAAGTAATTTTTTACGAATTTTACCATTTCTCAGGTTCTTTTCAATGAAACTGTATTCTGTTAAAAGGTTTGTGTAGGGGACATCTTAAGTTGATTTCGCTGAAAAAATCTCGTTCCTAGAACAAATTCTGTTATGTTGGCAGCTGTCTTAAGTTGAAGTACGTTTTTGGCCAAAAATTACCTCTCGAAAAATCATTTTTCTAATATTTCCACTTCAAATATTGTAGCATGTCAATACGATTCCCTCGAACAAGAAGCACTGTTGGATAACCTGTTTTTACCATATCGTTGTATTTGAGCATCATTTTATTTTGGCAATTAAGGTAGTGTGCATCAAAATCTGGCAGTGTGGGTCTCGTGGCGCAGGGGTAGCGGCTTCGGCTGCCGATCCCGATGATGCTATGAGACGCGGGTTCGATTCCCGACTTATCCACTGAGCTTCTATCGGATGGTGAAGTAAAACGTCGGTCCCGGTTTCTCCTGTCTCGTCAGAGGCGCTGGAGCAGAAATCCCACGTTAGAGGAAGGCCATGCCCCGGGGGGCGTAGTGCCAATTGTTTCGTTTTCGCATCAAAATCTATCATATTTTGGGAAAATGTTAGTAAACTATCTAAGAACAGGTCTACGTAGAAAGATTTTCGCTGTTAATTAAATTGTTTTTGTTATTAAGAAATTACGAGAGGTGTATCGTTTTTAAACCCATAGTCACCCCCACTGACGGAAAAAAATCATGGTAATATTACATCTGGGAAGGGGTACATCTTTTATGTCAGAAAAAAGGTTTAATTTTACCTATGGAAATGTGTAATTTTACCACTTTTCTGGTGTAATGTCACTTTTTCAGCCTAAATTGAGGTAAAATTACATCATAAAAGAGGTAATATTCAAGCTTCCAAAGTACAGCTTCCAAATTCACATTTTTTTTTTTCTGTGTAGATTTCAAAGGTATTGTTTTAATGAATGTTAGTCCAATATTTTCAAACGTAGATTATTCAAACGTAATTGTGGAAAATCGACCGCCCGATTAAACTTTGGTAGAACTATCTTCAAACACACCCACACTCCAAAGCACCCCACCAACTTCCACATACACGTGTGTGTATTTCGGTCCACACCCAAATGCCACCCATTCTCCCACACTCGGGTGCCGGAAGGGCTGCGGATCGCAACATAATTAAGGGCTTTCCACTCGGATGTCTCCCGAGGGCGCGCACGTGTGTGGGGTGAATAGCCGGAAGTGGGTGGCGAAATTGTTTGCGCAGATTGATCCGCTCTCCGTGCTGGTTGCTAGGCGCGCCCAAATTGTGCTGCGGGGGTCGAAGGAAGGGTACTAATAACTAGTTGTTAAATGTTTCACGGTGAAAGCCACCGTCGTCGCGGGGCGGTTCGCTGTCTAATAAGCTAGCACTCGATGAATGTGGGAGTGGGATTGCTCAGTAGCGGTTCCTCGATTTGCAAATCAAATTTCGGATTTGGCGCACGATCCGGGCGAATATTCGCTAATGAGGCAGCCACTGAATAAAATTACGGTGTGGTGTTACATTTTAGCCGAAGAGATACAAATTAGAGTTGAAAGCCGCTAGTTGGTGGAATTTCAAATTGTTGAGGCTTTGTAGGCGAAGTTGGTTTCAAATTATGGATGACTTGATAGTGAGACTCAGGTGAAAATCAATTTTTTTATGAAGAAATCTTTAAATCTATTATAATTTTTCCTTTTTTCAAGATTATCTCTGGAGTAAACAATATAAGTCCACAAAGTTCACTTCTTCATAAATTGAATATTTGAATTTTAACTCCATTATTCCGAGCTAAATTGCTGGGAAATAATTCTCCCCCAAAAGGATAATCATTTTAACGAAACCGAAACAATGCAGCCACAACAAACGATGTTATCCTCGGAAATGGGTTTCATTTTGTTAAATACAAAAAGCTGCTCTGGCAAACAAAAAAAAGAACGAGCTTTTAAACCACGGCGGTGGCAATTAAGCTGTCACGCTAGCCCGAGAGTAGATAAAAGTGCCACACCATGTTGCCTGTCGAAATTAATGGTTCCAGCGAAAATAAACACTCACTTTCGCGTGTGGCTAAACAATCACCAGCCCGAGAGTCCAGAATCCATTTCCGAGCGCGCGCTCGTGGGTCTAATCCTGGTCCATTAAACGGTTCCAGGATTAAATACCGGTTATTCCGAGCGAGTGGGGCAGGGGTTTTTTTTCGCCGGGAAAGACAAAAGCAACAGAAGTAGCAGCAGCAGCTGTGAAAAGCTCTCACGGTTTTCCACGGTTTTGTTTCACGTGGAATAAATAAAGCTCTCACGAGGGGGAAAAGAATTTGCCTAGAAATGGAAGTGGTGGTGTGGTGACAAAAAAGCTTTTCCTAATGCGATTGCTCATATGTCACCCACCTCGGAACGATGGCATGTGACTCCCAGTGGAACGGGAAGGGTGATGTGGGGCAAAATCCTGGCGACGGTCCTGATGAATTGTTGTTGATTTGTTAGTTATGAAATTGTGCAATGTTGCATGCATTTCTTTTATATATATAAAAAAAAATTTACCAATTCAACTTTTCAAAATTAGAAATATTAGAAGAAAAAGAAATATGAGAAATATAAGAAGCCTTGTGCAATGTTGTATGTTAATATAACAACTTTTCAGACAAATAGGTACTTGGAAAACATCCCGAATTTTTTATTGGATTTATTATCACTGAAATTGAGAAACTCTTAAATAAGTATTTTTAGATTTTAGATTGATTTTTTATTTGTTTTGGGCATGTTCACCCAATAGTTCTGGGTGGTACAAAATATGTTACCGGAAAAAAACCGTTTTTTATGAAGTGCGCCATATTTAAGTCATAAGCATTTCAAAGTGATTTATTTATTATTTTTATATTTTTTTGCGACCTTAGGAAAAAATAAAAAGGAAAAGCACTCATGCAAAAAAAAAAATAGTAAGATGTCTTTTTAGACTGCTTTTTGTACCAGGCATCAATATCTCGAATAATATTGGTTTAAAATCAAGCTTTCGTGAATTTGCTGCTCTTTTCTATAAATAAATAAAAATTGCTTGAAATTTCCTTGGTTATTTTTTGCAGGGGTGTTTTTATCCTTTAAGAAACTTTTTTTAATTGCAAAACATTTAAAAAAATCACCCTCAAATGGCATTGATATTTGAAATTTTCATGTTTTTGATTTTGCATCATTCTTATCTATAAATAATAATAAATTAATTGATAAATAAATAAAATCGTAAATTTTTTTTTTCGTTTACCTATTATCTCAGATAAGCAGATTTTCAAATATTCATGTGCTCATTTTGTATAACTTTTGTGTGTAAAACATGGATAAAAATCTCTTTTTAAAATATGAACTTTTATTGCATCTTTAAAGCTCATAATTGTACAAGAAATTTCTAGCCAAAATGATAAATAAAATCTTTTTGCTTTCCTCACCTTACTGAGGAAAGGCTATAAAATCACTCGGAAAATGAACTTTTTAATAAGACCTCCTAGACCTACCTTCATTTATACATATCGACTCAGAATCACCAGCTGAGCAAATGTCTGTGTGTTTGGCTGTATGTAGACATGTGTACCAAATCAATGTCACTGGAATATCTCGTCACAGGCTCAACCGATTTTGGCCGGAATGGTTTTAATCGATCCGTCTTAACGTCCCCTAAGTTGCTATTTAAATTCATGCAGTTTTATCATATATTTAAAAAGTCATGTTAAAAAACTATTACATATTAAATTAAAATTATGGTAAAAAGGGTGGTTTTTTTCGTGAAACCTTCACATGTTATATATTTTTAGAAAGCATATGAAAAGACCTTTTAGGTGGAGTAAGAATTTTCAAGATCTGACTTACCTATCTTAAATTACAAGCAGTTTAAAAAATGGTCTGAATTCGCATAACCTCAACTGGTCGGGTCTGATCGCCACGAAAAAGCCGTGTAGAGGGATGCCATTTTACTCAAAGGCCGTGTCTGTATAATCTTGACAAAAAGTTTGTAGGTAGTCTGTTATTTTTATTAGGACCTCTTAGGTGCTGCGATCACGTTAGGGGAGATCCATAAACCATGTGGACTCTTTAGGCGGGTTGGAATCACTCTATAAATGAGAGGAAGGCACCAACCACCTAAATGCTTTTTTTACATAATTTTGAAGATCTTTATAAAAAAAAATATGAAAATTTTAATCTCTTCCTTCAAAAGTTTTATTTAAAAATTGAAAATAAAAATACAATCCAAAACGAGATCATTTTAATTGTAAAAATAATATTTATTTTTAATTTGGATTTCCACGGGGACCCTTAATATACATAATAAAACATTGTGTAAATTTGGAAAATGTAATTTTGGAAGGATGAATATTACTTCTTTTAGGATGTAATGTTACTTCAATTAAGACTGAAAAAGTCACATTGCACAGGAAACGTGGTAAAATTACATATTTTATGAGGCAAAATCCATTAAATCTTAAATAAACAAGGATTGAAAATTAATTCTAATACGTTTCTGAAAAAATCAAAAATAGCAAAATATGGTATAAGGCATTTTAAAGGCCCCAAATAATCAGAAAACAAAGAAAATTGCTTTCAAAAAATATGTTTTTGTCTCCGCATCAAAATTATTTATCCTTCATATCATCACCAAATATAACAGTTCATAGAAATTCAACATAGCGCATGTTTGAGCGCTGAAAAGTTTATCTTAACAATATAATTAATTAGGGTAAGTGAGTTTTCACGATTTCGTGGACGGAAATTCGTGTGAAATTTGCAAAATTGACAAATTTCCGTAAATTTTCAAAGATTGTTAAAATTTTTCCAAATAAAATTCATTTACTTCTGATGATCGGTTGAGAGCAAACATGCTTTTAAATTTAAATTTAGTAGATGAAGTCGACTTTTTTTGAATTTATATCGCTTTTTGAAGCATCGATAGAACTTTATCAGCTTTTTCAAGATTTAATTAAATTTTCAAACATAACATAATTTGTTTCCAAATTCTGCCCTAGAGTCTCATGAAATTTTCACGGTATTTAATGGTTTGGATTTAAGGGTCCCCGTGAAAATTAAAAACTTTATAGTTTTAATCATTTTATGAAATTATAAAGATCTTCAGATCGATTTTTTTCTTCATTTGATAATGAAAATTTTGAAAAGTTGAAAATTTTCATGATTATTTTTAAAGATCTTCAAAAGTATTAAAAAAATCCAAAAAATTAATTGATTTATCATTTTAGCTAGACAAGACTGTTAAATCTTGTTTTGATTTAGAAATATTCAAAATTTCAAATAAATAAAATAAAAAAATGTAGAAAATAAAAGCAATACTAAAAATAAGCATGTGCTTGTCGATTCATATATGTTTATACATTGAAATTAATGGTTAATATTTGGTTAACATTCATCTAGTTTTGCAATGCTAATAATAAGATAGTTTTGCATTATTCAGCCTAAATCTTTGCTTTGGAATAGATAATGATCTCAACATGAGAACAATCTGAAGTGACTATGTCAAATATGTCAAATCAAATCTTACGTGACTCAAGAAACAAAGAAATTTAGAAAAAAATGATGAAATTTTTGAAGAAAATTTTAAGCTGATTGAAAAATAAAATGAAATTTAGTCTTGGGTCATTCCAGGTAAACTGGGTACACTTTTGGACTCGATCTTCACCAATTTAGACCAAACTTTAAGTATTAAAATTCAGTTTTGTTCAGTTCATTATATTTT
This sequence comes from Culex quinquefasciatus, assembly GCF_015732765.1. NCBI lineage: Eukaryota > Metazoa > Arthropoda > Insecta > Diptera > Culicidae > Culex > Culex quinquefasciatus. Next base: position 190,702,740 of record NC_051862.1, on the reverse strand, counting down.
TTTTGTTTTATTTGATCACCATCGTGTTCTCCGGACAATTTTACATAATAATCATTGTAGACCTCAAACTAAAATGAACTATTGGCAAGAAACAGCGATTTTACTGAAAAAAGTTTGAATCCCTCATAGTTCGGTTTTTATATGTGAGAAACTTATTTCGGATTTTAATTCTTAGGACAAAGTGCAGCGCAAAATTAAACTTTTTTCAGTAAAATCGCTGTTTCTCACCAATAGTACATTTAAGTTTGAGGTTTACATTGATTATTAAGTAAAATTGACCGGGGAACACGATGGTGTTAAAATAAAACAAATTGAATTTTGATACCTTAAACGTTTTAATATTATAGTATTGGGCATTTATGGGTTAAAATTTTATTATTATCTAATTCTTTGGAAAATTTTATAGAAAATAAAACCCGTAAAAAGTCTTTTGCTCAAATTGTTTCAATCTTATTATTAAAAGAAAAAAAAGTTGTTAATAAAATCGTCAAAAAGAGGGTTCAGTAAAAACTAGAGGGATGGTCCAATCAGCACCATACTTGGGATTTCTGTTAACTATCGATAGATGAACGTTTCCTTCAAGTTTGGTCCAAAACGGTGAAGGTAGAGTCCAGAAGCGTACCAAGTTAACCTGGAATGACGCCTTTTTAGTTGATATTTAAACATATGATTTTCATGATTATTTAAAAAAAAAAATCATGTTGCTTGGAACTTTTGCGAAATTTTGTTTTTGGAATCAAGGTCTCGATGTGTTTCGTAGAACAAACAAGATCAAATATTTGGCGACTCTTCTTTTATAAATAAATTGTTTGGTAACTAAGGTTGAATTTGGAATAAATATCCAACGTTTTTTTATCGATATTTTTTTTCAAGCAATTTCATGAATTTATAATTTTCTAAAAAAACGGTGTTTTGAAAATTACTTTGAAACAAGTATCAAAAAATCAAATTATTCGCTGTACAGCATTGCCTTGGCGTTCTCGATTGCGAGATTCCTACTCGAAAATAGGTGTCCGAAGGCTTGATTTTTGAGGCAATTGCAAACCTCTTTTTACACCTAAGCTTCCATCCACCCAGTGATTCGAACTAACGACCTTTGGATTGTGAGTCCAAGTGCCTACCAGCGACTCCACCGAGGCAGGACCCAGGGAGACGACTCCTTCACCTGGACTGAGCTAACGACCTAACCTTTTAGGTTAGACCGGGGCCAACATTTACTTCCCCATCCGATGGAAGGCGTGGTCAGACAAATCTCGTATCGAAAAATGCCACCGGGACCGCCTGGGATCGAACCCAAGCCGAGTATATATTTGATAGAAAATGTTCATGATAATGTTGATTTGAGCATGAGCATGAGCATGAAATGAAAATGTTTCTAATAATGTTGATTTGTTAGTTAACTAAAAAAACATGAGTTATGATCAATAATTAACGATAAATTTGTTGGAAAAATCCCAAAACACAATACAGCTTGTGTGAACCCCAACCCTCCCAATTAATCCTATCTCAAGTAAAGCATCCCCTTGGGTAATTTGGCATCCACGGGTAGCGGCCAAAGCAGGCAGCTGAGGGTTGGTAATCCTTAACCGCTCCCTCTCTTTTTTTCGACTGTTTTTATTATTTTGTTTCCGTGGCGTGGCATTTATTTGAATTTATGGCACTCATACGCACATCCACAGAAGCAAAAAAAAAAACTCAAATGAGAGCATCCACGAGGGACACGTGACGGAGGCTGTGTGTGAGTGTGTCACGGAAGTTTTTAAATGTATGCTATTGGGGAGGCTTAGGCATAGCTGACTTGAGCCTTTGGCAATGTTTGGGTTCGGGGTTTTGGGGGGCTTGACGCATCACATAATGTTACGCTGTCAAGGGATGATCAATTTTCGGGAAAGAATGTTAGAAATGTGGTGAAAATATATTAAGAAGAGATGATTTACACACCCATCAGTGAGGCTCGAATGAGGTTCATTATTTATGAGACATTAAGACAGCTGCCGTCGTGGTAAGATGTTGGTGGTACCGGTAAATATTTCAAAAATGTCCTAACTCAAATAACAAAAACTCGCTTCATCAAAATGACATCTATTTTGACACGTTCCATTGTTAATTTACTTCAATCAACCGAATAAATAGATTAACTACAACAAAGTGGGAACCGTTCAGCAAACACAATAAAGCACGTGTCCGACCACTCACACGTTTCACCAAAGCTCAGGATTTTCGCGGCAAGTCCTGGGATAAATGTTCGTGTGTCAGGTCTTTTTTGCTCTTCCAAAAGCACGTGCATAAAAAAACGCTTCTTTCCTCTGAGTGGCCCCGGGACACGTGGACCAACACGGTGTGGGGTAATTTGCATTTTTATGTTGTTTGATTTTCGTCGTTGAATTTTATTTCTTAATTTTCACACTCCCCTCCCAGGCTCATGATGTTGATGGTCGCGTCGAACAAAAACAACTTTGCTCAAGTGCGAAAAATGATGCGTAATTTGGGCGGAATTGGACGTGACCAACCGAGGGGCGTTGCCCCCCACCCACATTTCTGTAGGAAGGATGGGGAATTGTTGCTGGCGCCCTCTTTATCGCCTCTTTAGGAAAGTTTTTCATTCTACGGGCCCCACCTCAAACTGCCAGCAAAAAAAAAAAAAAGAAGACTGTATCAGATAAACTCAATTACTCGCCAATATGACTGAAGCGAAAAATAGGACATTGAGCAGCGTTTGCGTAACTGACTGTGTTTTGCATTTACCCCACGGGGAAAACTGATCTGAAGATATGAACCCCCCCCCTCCTCCACCCACCACTCTGGTTGTTCCCCAAATGGGTGCGCGCGTTAAGGGGAAGGAAGCGAAAAGTAAAAAAAAAAAGAATCGTTGCGGCATTTTCACCCTCATTACCGTTATCGTAAAGAATTGTTTTTATTGGTCCTGGCCCTGAATTATGGGTGGCACACGGGTTTTGTGGAGGGGAGACTAAATTTTCGTGGGAACTTTTTTTTTGTTGTTGCTGGGGAGCGAAAAACACTCTTTTGCTGGCATAGTTTTGGTATATAAAATTTAATTTAATTTGAAATTTTCATAATTGAATCCACTTTGGCTATTATCCAAAAAATATTGTTGATTCTGTTAAATTTTCAGTTACAAATCTTCACTGAAATAAAAAAAAATAGTACCAAATTCCTAAATTCTAGGAATTTTGGCTCTTTTCCTTATTTAGTAATTGTGTTTTTTGGATTACTTAATAAGAAAAGGAGGCAAAATTCCTAGAATTTAGGAATTTGGTTCTTTTTTTTTATTTCAGTGTTAGGATTTTTTGGATGCAACATCAATTAAGCCATTTTGCGTGATTTGTTTCCCAATGAATTTCTAATCGATTTGGCCTTCGGTTGTAACAATGATTTGGATCTTCAGAAAACACAATAAAGCACGTGTTTGACCACTTTGTCAAATTTAACGTTTAACTTTTCGAAACTTTTTCATATTTTTTACTGATAATTTGCGAAGATTTTTTTTGTTTTTGCCCCCAAGTAACTTTTTTAAACCAACTAGTCACTACTTAGTTTTATTAAGGTTATATGGTAGCATCTTCGCAGTGCGTGGCCGAATGGTTACGCTGTCCGCTTTGTAAGCGGATGATTCTGGGTTCGATTCCCATCTGCTGCAACCTTCCATCGGATGAGGAAGTAAAATGTCGGTCCCGGTCTTGGTTGTTAGGCCGTTAAGTCATTCCAGGTGTAGGAGTTGTCTCCATGTCATAAGTACAAACAACACACCAGACCAAGCCTACTCCGGTGGAATCGCTGGCGGCGGTTGGACTCGCAATCCAAAGGTCGTCAGTTCAAACACTGGGGTGGAAGGTTCCTTGGAGTAAAAAGAGGTTTGGGTGCTCTCCCCATTCAAGCCTTCGGACTCCTAGGTTCGAGCAGAAACTTGCAATAGAGACCACAAAAGACCCGGGGGTCGTTAATGCGGATGGTTTGATTTTTGGTAGCATCTTGATTGCTTCATTGCTTTATTTTGGCATTCACTGCAACCAATAAGCAAAAGCTAATTATTAGGTTCAAACAAAGTTTTATGCCTCGGACGTAAATCCTGGTGAATATATAGAAGCCAACTGGCTTTCAAGAAGGTTTTATGAAAGTTTTAAGAGTGTCTTGAAAACCAGATGGCTATGCCATGCCTCTTTAAAACCAAGGGTGTTGTAGCAAAAATATAGAAAGCCCAAAATTTATAAATATTTGATGAAAACACACATTTATGCTGAATTTCGCAAAGCGATAGAAGTTTAAAATTAATTTGAACATTTTATCAAAAGAATTGAAATCAACTATTTTTTGCGTTAAAAACTATTGATTGCGCACATAAGAGCGTCTGTATGATCCTGTCGCACTTTCTTTCCCGGTAATTACAAACAACTGTTGTTACGATACAAAACGAAACTATATTTAACAGAAACTCTTTATTCGCGTTTAAACTAGATTGTATTTCGCGGTAACTGAACAGAACCGAACTGTTCTGACCTGTTCTGAGGTCTGTCAGGGAATGGGACTGATCTTGGGATGTTTTCCCTCAAGAAAACTGAGCGGTCAGGACAAGTTCACTGACCCTTTTCCATCTGTTTGTGTTCTGTGAGTACAAATATGTGTGTGTTTACAAGTAACGTAGAGTGAGAAAACTAGACAACAGAAACTGCGGTAAAAACTACACGAAAACAGTACAGTACAAAAGTTTCTGACTAGAATCTTAATCTTGTGTGTAAACATGCCGCCCGCCTTGAAAGACGGCGGCTCTGAGCGTGCTTTCAACATAAATCTTCTTGCATAAAGTCTCCGGTTAACTTCTGTACTGTCTGTTGTTGTTGAAGTTGTCGTTGTTGCTGTCCTATTTTGTACTCCTGCCTTCACCGTAACTGTTGGGACTTTCACCCGCTTCTCAACTCATCCTCGCCAACAGTATCTTTGGGACTTGAACCCGCATCAAAAAGCGACCGTAATGTTGAGACCAGTGTGTCTCCTTCCAACTTGAAGTCATGTCGCGAACATGACCCGTACGTACGTGTTGACTGTAGATGGAATCAGTGTTCCCGAAACTGTTTACTGTGGCCGTTGAGGATGGGCTGACTGACTAAGACGACTCTCGACTTCTTCTGTCGAGTTCCAGCAAATGTTGAAGTACCTGTTAAGCAGAGTGATTGAGCGGATGCTCCCGAACAGTATTTCAGGTACTTAACTTGGAGAACTGTTGGAGCGGCTGTTCTGGCCCGTCCGATCACGAACGCGCCGCCCCTGAGGGCTTGTTTGCTGGAACCTCGACACCGACTGTAGCATGCGGTGATTCTGGATCGGTAGCTGTAGTGCCCAGCAGTCCTTCTGACCGCCGAACCGATGACGTGCAGACAGTTCTTGCAGCTGTCCGTCCAAACGTTGATTGCAGTGCTGCATCCGACAGTCCGTTGCACTGTGGACTGCAGCTTCGTTGCCTTCGCTGAACTGTTGCTGTGCAGATCCCTTTTCCAGTAGTCGTAGACCACCAGGTCGTTGTTGAAGATCTGCTCCTGAACAGTGATGCCTCCGACAGTCCGTCCGACTATCAGAGTGTTGATCGTTGATCAGCTGTAGTTGTTGTTGTGGTTCCAGCTGCACCGTACCTGAGTGTGAGAGCGCTGAGCGACTGATCGCAACCAAAGTTGAAAGAAAATACTCAACTCGTGACGGTGGTGGGGGGCTGTTCTGGCCCGTCCGACCACGAACTTGCCACCCCTCATGCCTCCGGTGCTGGAACCTGCTGTCAGCGTTAGACGTGCTGACCTCCGATGACTTGCCGGCTTCGGCCGCAAGCTTTAGTTGACTGCTGCACCTTGTTGCGGAACATCGACGACTTCCGTTCCACCGAGGATGTACTATGGGATTTCTCGACCGTAGTTTGCGTGCGCTAACTGTAGAGCTGAACTTGAATTTGCGCTCGCTGTGCTCGTCCATCTCGCAAAGATTCCAAAAGGGGTGCATCTTTTAGAACACGACTTATGCACACAGACATACAAACACAAAACTTCCAAATTGACGAGCACGAACATTCCTGACTCCAGGACAGTTTAACCGACCAACACACAGGTTACCTTACATTAAATTGCGACGACTGCAGATACAGTAGAATGGACTTAGACCGTTGTCAGTCCAGTACCAGTGATGTCCGAGGGAAGTTACGCTGTGAAAAACATTTCATTAGCTTTTTGAAATTCGAACAATAAATTAACTTCCCTGGTGTGCGGAGGCCTCCCAGCCTCCGCCGGTGGAGGAGTCCGAGTTCTCCCCGTGGTACGGTAGATGTTGTGTTTCTTACTGTCGCTGCTGTTGGTCTGTTGCTGGCCGTACTGTACTGTGGACGACTGTTGACGTCTGCGACGCTGACACTGTTCTGTGCTGAGCTGGAGAGATTCTTCTTCCTGTGCTGCGTCCAGAGCTGCCACTGGAACCGACGTTTTCTCCTCCGATCTCGTACAGTTCAACTGCCGCAGGTTGATCCTCGCCCGTAGCCTATGGTGCTGGACTGTACGCACTGCTGCCGGTTGCAGCTCCGATTCACCTTCGCACAACACCAAGGCGCGAAACACAGCGGAATTGTGCTGTTCGGAACGCCCGTGACTTCTTGAACTCGACGCACTGCTTGCGTTTCTTCCGTCTCGGGTCATCACCGCAGAAAGTCGCACAACCAAACGTCCCGTCGCAGGAAATAACGAAATTTCCCTGCTGCACTTTTCGCGGAACGATTTTTCTTCCAACCGAGTCGACCGAGGTAAACAAATTCAATTTCGTTTGACGTTTCTCCTCTTCGTCAGATCTGTCACTTCCAGTTTCGCCGTTCCACTTTCGCCGGTGGCAGAGCTGCGCGGTATTACACTGGCGCACACAACTTTGCACAACTTAGATTTCACTCATTTTTGGTCTCGTGCAGCAAAATAACAAGACAAAATGGCGACGCAGAACAAAATGGTGGATGTAGTACGACGTTTTAGCACACTTAACACGGATTTTAGACACGGGCAACTTAACTTTTCAGGTTGGTGTGCAGACTTCTGCAGAGCTTTCTGCAGACTCTTCTTCAGTGCAGCGAAATAGCTCCCAGCTCTTCACGGCGCTGACAGTTGGTGGAGCTCACAGTGACAACCGCAGTTGTCAGACATCAAAACAAAAACAAATCTGAATTTTCACACACGAAAACTGCGAATTTCTTCGACGGAGCAGATTTTCGTCACAGAAACGGTCTCTGAAGCACCGGACGGAAACTAACCGCGGATCGGGATGCGATCGGGGCGCGCGCGGAACGTCGGTACGATTACCGAAGATGGCGGATCGTCGAGTGTTCTTTTTCAGCACTTCTTCACTTTGACGGAATGGCTGCCGGCGCCATCTTCAGCGACGATTGTTTACGGCACAAATTCAGTCGGGCCGACGGACACGAAACCAGGATTTACGACGCGACATGATCCGGTTCGAAGGACCATTTTATGATTGCGCACATAAGAGCGTCTGTATGATCCTGTCGCACTTTCTTTCCCGATAATTACAAACAACTGTTGTTACGATACAAAACGAAACTATATTTAACAGAAACTCTTTATTCGCGTTTAAACTAGATTGTATTTCGCGGTAACTGAACAGAACCGAACTGTTCTGACCTGTTCTGAGGTCTGTCAGGGAATGGGACTGATCTTGGGATGTTTTCCCTCAAGAAAACTGAGCGGTCAGGACAAGTTCACTGACCCTTTTCCATCTGTTTGTGTTCTGTGAGTACAAATATGTGTGTGTTTACAAGTAACGTAGAGTGAGAAAACTAGACAACAGAAACTGCGGTAAAAACTACACGAAAACAGTACAGTACAAAAGTTTCTGACTAGAATCTTAATCTTGTGTGTAAACAACTATAATAATTTTTTTTTTTTTGTGAAGCGAGTTGATTCTTTTTGCTTAATTTTCCCCGCATTTATCAATAAAATTTCAACCGCAGCTGAATTTGAATCACCAATTCCGAGAAGTAAGCTTTCAAACTATTTACCAGTTTTAAGACTAAAACTTATTTTTTCTCAGAATAAAATCTTTTTGGCATAAGACGTTTGAAGACGTATGAAACGTCATTTTTCTATAACTCTTGGCTTGGTTTTAACAAAGTTTTTAATCAAGGCTTTGAAGAGGTTGTTAGGATTTAGTTGTAATGCCTTGAACTCCTATGTGGGTTTTGTGAATAGGCCGTAACAATCTTTTGTGGAGGAGCAATTCTCTACCAAAACCGGAAATGGATTTATTTGTATTTATTGATTTGGCTCAAACTTTGTGGGGGCCTTCCCTATGACCAAATATGCTATTTTGTGTCATTGGTTCACCCATTCAAGTCTCCATACAATTTTGGCAGCTGTCCATACAAAAATGGTATGTAAATATTCAAACAGCTGTAACTTTTGAGTGAATTTTTTGATCAATTTGGTGTCTTCGGCAAAGTTGCAGGTATTTTTGAGGACTTTTGAGAAAAAAATAGGTACATGGAAAAAAAAAATTGGGATTTTTTTATCAGCTTTTTTAAGCATAAGCATAGGTGCCCACCCGCAGTTGCTACTCCGTTATTGACCAGGACCTCCAGAAGTTACATCCACGAGCCGTGGAAGATAAGTGGGTGCTATCTTTCCTCGCTTCGCAACTTCTCAAAGGCCCCTATCATGCTGATCAATACCGGCGCCGGCCACGACCAGTGGTAGGGTCACGGGGAAGTGGATGGGAATGTTAGTCCGATACTTGAGTGATAGAGACCGCCCAATCGACTGCTTCTCCGACAAAGTATCACATGAGTTTTGAGGGGGTTAGTAGATGGGTATGAGGTCAGGATTCACAAGTGGCAGTGATGTGACCATGAGCATTTTGTTTATCGGTTGAAATTTTAAATATTAGGCAGCCGGCTGCGGAAAGATAAATAATTGATTATTTAAAAAGTTTGTTTTAATCGAACGCGTGCCAACCGAGCGGTAGTGCTATGGGCTGGACTTATCAGTATATTTTTACTGTTGGTACAATTAAGATAACGCGAGCAAATGTCAAAAATAGTAGATGAGTTAATACTAAAGCTGCCAGTTGGAATAAATTATTACGATCAACGAATATAAACGAAAAGAAAGCAGGACACCACGTAACCGATTGTAATGAAATTAAAACAATAACTTAAACGAACTTAACCGGCGACGTGCCTTCCTATCAACGATGATAAAAGAAGGACTTATAAATTTAAAATATAAAAAGACTCCAAAAAATACGTTGCATAGTAACCGCGAAGTCCCGCTACTCACAATCGAATCCGAAAGATAGCTATCTAGAATTTTAAATATAGTGTTAATTCGACCGCGATCCTCCAGAAATTCTTCGTCGGCGTGCCTTTCGATCAACGGTGATGTAAGAAGGGCTTTATTCATTAAAATGATTTTATACCATAAGCCTTAAAACATATTCGTCGGCGTGCCTTCCGATCATCGATGATATAGAAAGGACTTAATCCAGCAATACGACTTGCTTGTCTCGAAAAAAAAAGAATTCGGATCGTTTCTATCGAAAACTAACAAAACAAAAATAAACTCATTGGCCAACGAACGCGCGAACTAAAAATAAAGAAAAAAGAAGAAGAAGAAGACCAATCACCCCATGCACACAAACAGCGACACAAAAGAGATGAAAACAACACGAATCAGAAGAAATCCAATCACCCCATGCACTCGAACAGCGACATAAAAGAGACGGAAAATAACACGAAAAAAACAGGACTGCGCGTCCACACAGGCACCGCACTACTGATGCCATTATTTAATTATAATTACCAATCACCCCATGCACTCGAACAGCGACACAAAAGAGACGGAAAATAACACGAAAAAACAGGACTGAGCGTCCACACAGGCACCGCACTACTGATGCCATTATTTAATTATAATGACCAATCACCCCATGCACTCGAACAGCGACACAAAAGAGACGGAAAATAACACGAAAAAACAGGACTGAGCGTCCACACAGGCACCGCACTACACAGAAAAAAATATTCCTGTAGATTAACATTATTTATCATGTACCAAAAGGTATCATGATAAATGATGTATATTTACATCAACTTCATTGGAAATTTACATGACTTTCATTGTAAATATTGAAATTGAAAACCTCGTAGAGTCGTGTAAATTTCCAATGAATCTAATGTAAAAATACACGAACCAAAAAATTTTTTGCTCCGCTGAATCTGGAATCCGCTTTAGATTCCAGATTCAACGGAGCAATACAAATGTTATTTGAAGAATAAATCAACCTGGTTGAATGGAAACCTCACCAAGGAAAAGTTTAACCAGAACTGTAACAAAAAGCGTCCGAGGGTTAAAAATATAATTATTAGTTGCAACAATGCTTTCTCTGCTCAAAAATTGAAATTAAACTATAAGCGGGCATTAAAAAAAATCCAAATTTTAAATGGGCATAAGTGCATTGCAGATATGGCCTTTTAATATTAGTAAACAAAACTCTTTAGATGAGGTCGAACCGCCTTGGTCGAATCTAATGTAATTTTCAAAAGCATCACGATTCCTTTTAGCATGAATGCATATTTGAAACACAATCATGCTTATAGTTTTGTTATAAATTATTTCAAGCTAAATACAAAACAAAACTATGCAACTCCAAGTTAGAAAAGCAAAACAAATGAAGGCTTTTGAGAAAAGTATCAAACTCTTAATTCAACAAGGTTTGAAGGAGGGATGAATTGTTTTATTTCTACTCTAACAAGACATTCTCATATGTTTGGCCAGTTAATGATTTGGTTGTATTTCCATCCAATTTGCCAATTCTCACTATTTAAAACATTAATTTACAAAACTTTTGATAGAAACTTGTTGCTCCTTCCTTCTGAACTATTTATTGCTTAATTCCAGTTGAACAAGCTTTCTACAAACTGTTATCGAAAGTCTAAGATTAATATTACGTGTTCGATGGAAATACATGCCGTTCCCTTATCGTGATTTACATGAATAGCAATTTGAGAACAAATTTTCAAGAATCTAAGTGTGATTAGCAAAACAATAACACTTATTTTACTCACGGTTTTTATTGAAACGTCATCGGCTGACCATAGCTGAACCTGTTAGATTACCATGATCATGTCGTTGACTGGTTCTGCCAAAACTGACGTCTGATGTTGGTGCCGTGGATCGCTTGCCACACGCCTTTCGCGGGAGGAGTTTTGTTCGGTAATAAGCATGTGGCTCATGGACGTCAATCTCGAAAATGTACGCATCCACGAAGGGCCCCTGGAGTTTTTGGAAAATAAATTGTGTTAAACTAAGTGCCAAGGTAATTCTAGGGTTCAGTTTACCTTCTGAGCGTGCCGAATCTGTTGACCATCGGGGTAAAACCGCTCTAATTACAAATACAAATTTGACCTCCAACGTACTGCTCGATCGCGCCGTTTCGAGTAACAAGCGTTTGTAAATCTTATTGTGCGTTAATTGAGAAAAGTTTAGCTAGGTGCCGCCGTACCGAAAGCGAACTCATCATCGAAAGCTACAAATCTGCGATGATAACGAAACCGCAGCAGCGCACTGTTTACTGGAGGTGGATAAAAGAAATTCTCGATGATTATTTTGCACGAAAAACCTTTTACCAAAAGAAACTTACAGGCATGCGAGATCCCCGACATCAAGATTGACGCTCCGTCCGATATTTTATGCCGTCAGCAGAACCGGACAAAATAGTCCTACGTCAAAAGTGAATCAACATCAAAATAAACAGTGCACGCTGAAACAAAAGTAAGACAAATCAGACTAAAGCTTCATCAAGTTACACGTTTAGAAGCTAACAATAAGTTTATATTCAGTTTAACCCTTGATAGACTCACGAAATGACTACTTTCTCCTCAACGTGCAACTCAGGAGAAATATTTTGACGTTTCAAATCTTGACCAGAATAATAACTGCTGTACCAGTGATGTAACCATGACCAGAATAATAAATGCTTTTTCTGCGGAGTTTGTGTACCTTCCTGTGATGTAGTGCAAATGCCACATTAATGATTCTCGGGTTCCAGTCGCGACGCGTTTTTCGAGTTGATGTGCCCTGCCCAGTAGTTCTTATCTGGACCCGGTTCTTACGATGACGGCCGAACCGATACCTCCACCAACAGCATCGGTCAACCTTAGATTTTGGTTCCACCGAGTCATTGTCCTGCGTGACCTCGAACAGCTGTTCGAGAGTAAACACTAGTGACGGCGCTAACTACTTCGCCACAGCTTGTCGTACCGGAAACAACTCGAGCCGTGATTATTGAGGCTATCTTTTGGATTGTCCCACCTAGGAATCCCAGATGCATTACTATGCAAACCGATTCGTTGCAGTGTTTTTTTTTTCTGTGTGGAAGATGCAAAAGGAAAACGGGGTAATTAAACATGAATATAATCTATTTTTCAGTAGGAAAAAAACAAGAGATGCGCTGTTTGCAAGCAGTTAAATTGCCCAATATTTTTCGCTTCCTTCCACCCTCAAACGTCTAACCATGGGACCATCCACAAACCACGTGGACACTTTTTTTAGAAATCTCAACCCCCCAACGTGGACAATTTCCATACAAATAAAATCTTTTTGTATGGAGCGTGACCAATCGCCAACCCCCTAAGGTGTCCACGTGGTTTATGGATGGTCCCCATACAAATTTGCTGCCGATGCTTTTCCGGAAGCGATCCGGCAACAAATTTGTATGATTAAGTTGGAGGGTGGAGTCAATGTAAACAAATCAACTCGTTCATCGCCAATAGTATCGAATATTTACCTATTTCGACGCCGATTCTTGAAGATCGTGACGACGCACTTAATAACTTGCACCATCTCTACTGACAACTCATTCAAACACTTATTTCGACAAAAGCCGATTGATCGTAAAACGTAAACAATCTCTCAACAAAGCACCAAACAAAACTGTTTCGATTTCCTTGCTGTCATCCGCAGCAGCACTCTTTGCTTGAACTTTACATGTTTCAAAAAAATACATTAGCAACATTTACATTATTTTCTTCATTTACATTGTTTTGATTTGTCAAAATTGAGCAAACGTGGGAATATTTACATGCGATGCATCAATTACATGAGATTTTATCTTACATCATAACCAATTACATGACATTTGACTTTTTACATTATATTTCAACATTACATTGAGTAAGTTTACATTAGAAACATGGTTTACATGACATGGAAATTTACATATTTTTTTCTGTGTACTCAGGATTTTTTTATCAGCTTTTTTTCACAAAAACTCAATTTCCCAAAATACGTATTTTTTGATTTTTGAGATTTTTTGATATGTTTTCGGGGACAAAAATCCACAACTTTTGAGCCATAGAGAAACATGGTCAAAAAATCTGCCCCCGAGTTATGAATTTTTGAAAAAGTAGTGATTTTTGGAAAAAATCGAAGTTTCATGCAAAACAAGTTTGACATTATTTTTTAATGCAAAATTGAATTTGCAATCGAAAAGTACTATATAGATTTTTTGGCAAAGGGCTCCGTTTTCTAGATATAGCCACCGAAAGTTTGATTTTAGCGAAATATTTGCAGTTTTTCAATTCTTAAAAATAGTGACCATGAGTGACCATTTCTAAAAATATTTTTTTTGAAAATTTCAGAAAATTTGCTATAAAATTGTCCAAGAGACATTGAAGATTGGACCTCTGGTCACTATTTCATCACTATTTTTTCAAAAAATCATAACTCGGCGGCAGATTTTTTGACCATGTTTCTCTATGGCTCAAAAGTTGCGGATTTTTGTCCCCTAAAACATATCAAAAAATCTCGAAAATCAAAAAAATACTTATTTTGGGAAATTGAGTTTTAGTAAAAAAAATGTTAATAAAAAAATATGCAATTTTTTTTTTCGTGTACCTATTTTTTTCTCAAAAGTCCTCAACAATACCTACAACTTTGCCGAAGACACCAAATTGATCAGAAAATTCACTCAAAAGTTACAGCTGTTTGAATATTTACATACCATTTTTGTATGGACAGCTGCCAAAATTGTATGGAGGCTTGTATGGGTGAACCAAGGACGCAAAATAGCTTATTTGGTCATAGGGAAGGCCCCCACAAAGTTTGAGTCAAATAAAAAAATACAAAAAATAAAAATGGTCGAAATCGGCCGATTTTGTAGAGAGTTGCTCGGAGGTCCTTTTGGGTTTTAAGAGGAGTTTAACGGGTTTCTGGGGATCTTGATACGACTAAGTGATTTTAATGTTGGTATCAGCTATGATAAAGCGAAAAAAATTACTTGAGCCTGCTCTACAGTTTTATAAGAAATTGGTGGAAAATTACCAAACTTTAAAGTTGTTAAAAACTTGGAAACGGTGAACTTAATCAAAATTTCACAAAAAAAGACTGCGTGCTCATTTCATTTTTATTGTTTTTCATGCAAACATGATTCTTGAAATAGCAGGTTCAAGACCTCTAAGACCAGCTTGGACCAAGTAACCCTGGTCAGTTACATGATCTACAAGTATGGAGTTTAAGGAGTTGTTTTTTTTTTGTTATGTATTAGTTATTTAACGATCCTTACGAAGGAAATCAATGTACCTAAAATTTATATTCGTGGAAAGGACGCCAAAAACCATCTATTTCAAAGGAACAGCGCGAGCCAAAAAAAAAAATTACAAAATGGCAATAAAAATTTAAGTGCAGCTTACATAAATTGAAAACGCATTTCACTGCGTTTAAAATCATCTTCAATATGTTTGGTTATATTCAAAAATCTTTTGAATTTTCGAAAATTTTCGATGAACAATACTGCAAAACAGTTTTTTTGCTGATTTTATTTGTTTTCGTAAAAACTTACATTTTTTGATAATTATTTTTTTAGAGCTCCAAAAGTGCCCAGAATATCACTTTCTCTTAAGCTTAATCCTGGATTGGAATGTAAAAAATACAGATTACTTCTTTTTATTTGAATGCGAGATAAAATGTGTTGTGATCGGGACTTTCAGTTATAACAAAAACACAGATATTTTGCAATAAACAAACAACACAAATCCACACAAATCAACCACAAAACTGATTTGACAATCTTCATTCTCTCTTTCGCCAGCCTCGCTGTTGACTCGCTCGTTGTTCTCTCTCGCAGCTCGCTAGCGTGCTCTCGCACTTAATCTGCAATCTGTCAGCTAACAAAACAATATTCACGAAGGTGCGCACTTTTTGTTGCGCTTTAAACTCTTATTTATGAATTATATAAATCTTCTAATAAAAACTCATTTAATAATTTATTACATATTCAATCCTGCAACCCATAATCCCTACAAAATGTTGGTGTCTTCGAAAAATTTGCTTGGATTGGCAGGCCCAACATTTTCTTAAATGACAAAATTAATCGAAAAAATATTCGTGGAAAATAAATGTTATTGCAAACCACTCTAATTATTGACCGTATCAAAAGTTCGTCGCAGTCGTGCTAACATTGCACGTGCATTTTGGGCACAAGCACGCCATTCTGTGCAGCTCACAATGCTTCACCTTTTGACCGTCACAGATCCCAAAAAATGGAAACTCCATGCATTTTTGTCAATTTACAGATGAAAGAAGTTTCAATCTTGTGGTGCCATTTTGACACATCCTGAACATTACAAACATTCAATATTACGCCCTTTTAAAATGTTTGTCTTGATTTGAAAATTCCAAAAACATTTTTTTCGAAAAGATCGGAAAATTTCACAATTGTTTCATATATTAACATTGAAAATCGGACCATTAGTTGCTGAGATATTGACGATAGAAAATGGTGGGTTGTTTGGGTGAAACTTAGAAAACATCAATTTTCCTGTTTTTAAACCTTTGCATTGCAATATCTCAGCAACTAAAGGTCGTATCAACAAAGTCCAAATAAGCAAAATATAGAGAATTTTCTCAGCTTTTCAAAAATATTTTTTTCAAAACTGGGCAAACATGTGCACTAATTTAAAAAAATGAAAAACTGCGACTATTTTCAAAAAAGTCACTTAAATATGGCTATAACTTGAAAACGGTGCACTTTATCAAAATTTCAGTAAAGTACTTTTTGATTGCAAATTTGATTTTACATCGAAAAATGAAGTTGAAAAATTTTACGACCAAAATTTCGATTTTTTGAAAAAATCAGTATTGATTAAAAAATTCATAACTCGGTCAGTGATTTTTTGCACAACCTAGAAATTTCTGAAAAGTTGGCATTTTATGCCTTCTAAAACATATCAAAAATAAAAAAAATTAAAAATAGTGATTTTTTGTAAATCAAGTTTTAGTGATAAAAGTTAAATAAAAAATCACCAATTTTTTTACCGTGTATTATTTTTTCCAGTGTAGTCCGTATCCATACCTACAACTTTGCCGAAGACACCAAATCGATCAAAAAATTCCTTCAAAAGATACAGATTTTTGAATTTTCATACATCATTTTTGTATGGACAGCTGCCGAATTTGTATGGAAAATTATATGGACAAACTAATGATGCAAAATGGCTTCTTTGGGCATACCGAAGGCACCAAAAAAGTTTCAGTCGGATTAAAAAATACAAAAAAAATCGAATGACCGAAATCCTAGAGAACTGCTCTACTGTAAACATTTATAATTATAGCTTAGGACTCCAGCAACCAAATTCAATGGTAAATTAAACAAAACGTGTTTGTTATTGTTTAGCTTACGTGCTCTATTTTATGTTTATTCTTGGTCATACATTGAAATTGTCACGGCGATTTAAATAAAAAACTATCTGTAATAATATTCCAATGAATTCATTTGAAATTAATTTAAGTATCTGAATAACCTCTTAATTCAATTCAATTCAATTCGGTTTTATTTAATCAAGTTAAAATGAGTTCATTTAGGTACATAACAGAGTTTTGGTGTTTCTTTCAGCTGTGTTTTGCATCATAATTCAATCGAAAAATTATTACTTTGAACTATGGAATAGACAAGAGTAAGAAAAAGTTTTCAAAAAACTTACAGAAAGTGCAAATTAACCTCTTAAGAATTATAAATTAAAACTGTTTTTTTTTTTTGGTTTATAATTTAATGTTTCAAATGCTGGATGGTTAACACACCATCAGTCTCGAAATCTCAAACCCAAAATCGTCTACAGATAATAATTGTGTCAATAAACAGTACACTTTTCGCTGTCAATCCCAAACCGACACCTGATTAGAGAGTTTGTTGCATTCAAATCAGCACAATTAGGCTACAAATTCGACCTCAAAAGCCATTATTAATTTGATTATAGCTCCATCCAACCGATGCAGAGTTAATTACTAGTCCATCGGATAATCGGATCAACAAGATTATGAATTATTGGCACTTGAGTCAATCAACTGCAGCGGCAGAAGCAGCTACGTCAGCCTTCACCGCATCAAATTACGGTCCCACCGGAGTTGTGTGCCGCCGAACATGCCAATTTGCATCATTCCACCCACTAAAACCAACCCCCAGTCCCATCGTTCTATTGTTTGCTCGAAATAATTACTCGCTACATTTTGTGTGCAGCAACAAAAAAAAAAGGCTCAACTTCATTCCATTCAGATGAGCCATCAGCATCGTTTTAAATCGTTTCCCATTCATTAAACTGACGCACACACACACACACTCGCAAAGCGAGCGAGAGAGAGAGAGCGAACCCATCAGCTGTCAGGACACGACAACTTGCAGCAGCAGTCAGTGGGTTTCCCTAACTAGGGCACCCACCCCACCCACAAACCACCCAAATCTGTCACGTGCAAGAGGGGCTGAGTTTGTGTGTGTGTGTGTGCGTGGCACAAGAATGGGGCGCGTTATAACTCAGTTAATCCTGCCATTTTTCAAACTGCATAATCCATCAACGTTTTCCGCGCGTGAAAATGCAAGCTCGCCTTGCACTTGCTGGGTGGAAATTCACGCTCTCTAAGTAGAGAGAAGTGGGAAATGATGAGGATAACGATGGTTGTGGGATGTGTGGGTATTCTTAGGGAACAGCGTGTGACTCAATGGGTACGGTTGCCAGATAAGATTTTTATAATCGTGAGAGCAAAGTTTGTAGCTTTTGGAAAAACATTTTATTAAATAACTGCTTGAATAACTATTCGAAATCGATTGTATTACAATTTAAAATTTTATACAGCAAATATCTCAAAACACGTGCTTTGCAATTCCGAAAACACCATTTGAATTGATGTTTTTCAGTGAAACTAAAATTTTAATTAATAATCTTGAATATTATTTGTCGTCAAAACAAGAGTCAAACTCCACAACAGTAACACTTTTCGATACAAGTACTGAAAAGATGGACTTTCAAGAACTCAAATTAATGTTGAAATAGTTTATGCAACAAAAACAAGAAGAAACAAAAAGAAGATTATTTATCGTACACAACAAAGTTTACCGAGTTGGTTAAATCCGACGAGTGCTGAAAAATCATGTTTTTGCATCGTGTTGCTTGCAACATTTTTTTGCATTTCCGAAAAACGCTTTTTGAATTGAATTTTATGTTCAAAATCCATGTGTTAAAAAATACACCTTTCAAAATGAACAAATATCGAAAAACATTACTTTTCGATACTAGTGCTGGAAAGTTCAACTTTTCAGCACTCATTTCAGTGGAACACTGGTAATGAAAGGTTTCCATTCTGTTATTTTTGGCAACGAAAAGTAGATCGTTTTTTCGTTCGAGAAAAGTGAGTAATTTCACGACGAAATTGGAAAATAATTTTTTGCAATTCCGTTGTGAAACTATTTACTTTTCCTGTCATTCTTGAACGACGAAATAGCCTACTTTTATGTACCAAAAATAACAGAATCGAATAGCAACACTTTTCAAAATAAATGCTGAAAAGTTCTACTTTTCAACACTCAAATGGGTGCTGAAAAGTTGAACTTTTCAGCACTTGTTTCGAAAAGTAACACTTTTCAAAAAAAATTGATTTAAACGATTTATTGACAAAATATATGAAAATTTGACATGAAATTTCACTCAGTGTGTGTTTTTTCGAATTGCAAAAAATGTTGAATGGAACTCGTTGCAAAACTTGATTTTTTCAGCACTCTTCGTATTTATCCAACTCGGTGAACCTCGTTGGATAAATGTACGACTCGTGCTGAAAAAATCCTCTTTTTGCAACTTGTTGCATAAACTACTATTTCAGTACTGTTATTTTTATAAGAAGGGCCGTTTCGTCATCACTAGGGACAGTGAAATTTCACGATATCGCGGACAGCGTAAAAACCGCGAAATTTAGCCTTTTCCGTGAAATCCCGCGAAATTTTATGTTTGTGTGAAACTTTAACGATTTTTCTCAAAATATTCTATCAAAATCAAATAGGAATAAAAATTATCTTAAGAACTTAGAATAAAGCGAGTGAAACAAGTTTGTTAGTAAATTTTGACGATTTCGTGGACGGTGGGCAATTTTTGAAATTTATCGACTTTTCCCAAATCATTTTGTTTTTTCAAGTAAAATCATTATTAATATTTCAACCTTATAGACTATTTAAGTAAATTTTGGTAGTTTTCAGCTGAAAAGCTTGATAAGAACCATTTGGAAAATTGTTCAGATTTTTCAGTTTTTATAGAAACATACTAAATTTAGTAATATTTAGATTCGCCGTAGAAAAAAATTGGTGCTATTTTATTTGAAAGATATAAGTTCAAAAGAAATCAAAAGATTCAAGCTTTGTTTCATTGAAAAAAAAGAGTATTTTTTATCTTTGAAATCATCTTTTGAAAACATTTCGGTTTTTCTGAGTCCTATTCAATTTTAACGATATTTGATTATTTGGGTTGATGATTCTCGTGAAAATAAAAAAAAATACATTTTTTGTTTTCTGCTCTCATCTTAAATAAAAAAAAAATAGATAACGCTACAAATATGATTTGTATTTTGCCTAAATTTAGTTTTTGAAACAGAAATGACAATCTTAAAAAATATTTTGAATGGGCTAAATTTCGCGGAAAATTCAAACTATTTTACTCATTTTGACGGGACAAGATTGTGAAATTTTGCTTCGATATGAAATTCAATAAAGCTTTATTAGTCGAATATTAAAAAACTGTTCAACACGCATACTCTACATTTTTAATCAATGTACACATAAACCAGGTGGATTTTTTTTTTGAAAATGAGGACATTTTTAAGTGTCACGTTCAAATTTAGTGGCGATTTTTATAGTTAATTGAAGAATAATATATAATCAGGCATAAAAATAGTTTCTGTGGTTTAAACAAAAGATTTTCAGGGTTCATTTTTTAATTTTTTAACGTTTCGCGAAATTTGCGTTAAATTTGGTGATTTGAAATTGAGATCCCCGTGAAATTTGCTATTTTCGTGCGTGAAAAATCACTAAGCCTACACAGCAAAAAATCCGATGGTAAAATCGCATGCAAAAGCATGCACATCACCTTCGTCAAAATAAACACTTAATATTACACACTGCATGTACAATTTTTGCAAACACAAAAAAAAGTTGCAACCAACGGGATTCAAACCCAGCACCAATAGTAAGGACTGGCGCCTTAGCCCACTCGGCCATCAGACCGATGATAGATTGCAAGGATAATCGCATATATGAGCTTGACATTTCGGTCAAGTAGGTTTCCCATACTGATGGGCTACATATTTCAGGGTGTAATATTACACAGAATTGCATAAAATAATGCAATATTTATTTTACACCCAGGCCTTTTACACGCAGCTGGATTACTACTTTTTTAGCTGTGTAGTTATGACAGTAAAAGTTTGATTTTTTATTTAGGAATAAAACTCCTCATGAATTGGACAAAGTTTTACAAACATAAAAAAAAAACTGAAGAGCAATTCTCTCAAGAATGTATTTTTTTGGAAATTTAAATTATAAATTTGTATAAAACTTTGGGTGAACATTTTCTTTGAACGAAGAAATTGTTTGCATTGGTTTGAAAAAAAAAAAAAGATTTTGTATCTTGAGAGCGGATTTTCTGATCTACTTAGTGTCTTCCGCAAAGTTGTAGCTATTTGTTCAGGAAACCGAAGAGAAAAAACAATAGTCTTAAAAATAACTTATTTTTTCTGATAAACCTTTCACACAAAAATTATATTAAACCATAAAATAACTTTTTTTTTCATAATTTCCAAATTTTTAGATGAAATAATTTTTGAAAACGTGGATAAAACAAAACTTTGACTTAATTTTTAGATGATGCATTTAAGAAGTAAGAGTTCTATTTTGGGCTACATTTTCGAGTTACATCATTTAAAAATGTGTTTTTTTTTATAACGTGACTTTTTTGCCTGTAAAAGTCATAACTAACCGTGACCATCTCTGAAAATATGTTTTCAGTTACTATCAGAAAAACACAATGTCAATAAAAACCAAATTAAAACTTTTTTGAAGTATAAATAATGTTTAAAAAAAATCTGATTATTTTGTTCTGGGAAGAAAATTTCACAATAGTTTCACCTTTTTTAACATTGAAAATCCAATCAATGTATTTTTTTGTAATTTCCATTTGCATTCAAAATATTTTTTTTTTTTTGCTTTTTTGGGAGTATTTGAATTCCCCTTACTAAAGGTGGTTTCAAAAACACCCAAATTCATGTAAATCTAAATTTTTTTCATAGCATATTAAAAAAAAATCCAGAAATTGTAAAGAATTTTCACTCAGTCATACAAATTTATTTTTTTGAAATCAAAAGACTAGGATACACTATTCAAAAATTTCATTGAATAAATTAACTTAAAAAATGGCTTCAACTTAAAAACGGAGCACTCTAAAATACAATACATTTAAAAAAAATAATTATCCCCCCTCAAGCTGGCAACCACGGTTCCATTAGTTATCACGCCAACCCAGTTAAGTGGAGATAGTGTTCATCTGGATGCCAGTGGTTTCATCTTGCTTTTTCCGTCCGGAGCAATGTACTGTGCACAGACATTTAGCAAAAAAAACCCGCAACGATACTTTCCCGTAGCTTTTATGGGACACATGCAGACGTATTTTTGTACCGTAGTTTGAAGAGTATTTGTTATTTTGGTTCTAGACATTTAAAATTAATGATTTTGTGAGTCTTTTTGATCTTTTATATTTTGTCAAATATCTATGCTTAAAATTTGACAAATTCACTTCAACCTTCAGTACCTGCAAATCTGCGATAGAGTGGCACTTTTCTTTCGGCATTTCCACTATCCAGGGTATGATAGTGTTTGGCATTTTTGCTGAAAGTATCTGTGTGTGAGTGAGTGACTACGAAAAGCGGAAAGTTAAATGTTGGTAACGAGAGTTACACAACACTTTTAGAGAGGCAACATTCTTGAAAGGAGGTGCGGGGTGTTGGCGCCGAAACGGGAAGTGGTAGTAGTTCTAGAATATACATGTGTGTGTGTGTGTGTGCAAGTGTGCCTTTGGGAAGTCAAACGGGAATTCGGTCGGAAAATCCCGGTTCTGGGGAAAAAAGTGAGAAGAGCTTACAGGAAAAGGAATCATGAAGGGGGTGAAAATGAATACCTCCTTTATTAATAGTGGGGATAATCTTCCCGACAGGCTTCGCTCGTTCGTTCCGTTGCAAATGCAGAAACGAGGAGTCCTCGCCAGAAGTGATGTACTCGGGAAGGCACAGTGTGATGTATTGGCACGTCGTCGTCTGGATCTGGAAAGAGTGCTGTTTCGTAACGTCGAGCGCGGGAGCGTTGGTGTCGAAATAAATGGTGGAACCTTATTTGAAGGAATGTCGGCGACGGCGACGGCGAAGGGGTTGTCAGATGCTTATCGTTGAAAAGTTATTTCTAGCATGCATGAGCTATTTTTGTAACGAGGAGTCCTTTTTTGTGGGTGTTCATGGAGAGAAAAGTAGCTGGAATAAATGCGGATTTTTTTTCCTAAATGATTGTGATTTTTTTCATTAATACTGAAACTTGAAAAAGAATCTTTAATTCTGAGTGGGCTGGATCTCAAAATGATTTGCCATTTCCAGTAGCTTCATTGGTGGCTCTCTAGCCAGTCAATATCCTATGTGCAAACAAGGAATAGATTATCGTACCTTACCGAAAACGCCCACCGCATGGCAACCATCTCTCCTGCGTCCGGCATTGAAAAACGAGTCCATTGAGTGGGGAATCTCATCGAGGGATCTCTCACGCTTCCCTAAACGACCACTTCAGCCGAAGAAAAACACTTGAGCAGCGGTTTTTGCCCCAAATGACTTCATTGAAACACAAAACAAACACTTCCCACCCCCGCACGCACAACCATAAACGTGTGCGCACTCAGACAAAGGTATCCAGCACAGAAATGGCCGATCGTTTTCTGCGCCACCCTCTTCAGCGTAGACCAAATGGTATTCCAATAAGTGGGGAAGGCACTCCGGAATCGAATTTGGGGCTGCTGGGAAAATAAAACAAAGGGGAAAAAGACAACACACGAGAGGTATGAATGTGCTGTGGAGTTGGATGGGCAAGATAGTCACGGTTGTCTCGGTGAAATCAGCAGTCTCAGCTGATTCAGTTATCCTCTGTTTCAGCTGCCTCAGCTGAATAAATTTGTCTGTATTTTATCTGTCTCAGTTAGTCGGTGTCCATTGTTTCAGTCTGTCTCGGTTGTCCCAGCTATCTTAAATGCTAAGGTTGTTTATGCTGTCTCAACAGTATCCTCGGAATCGGTTGTTTGAGTATCGTTAGGTGACTGAGCAAATGCTGCGATTTGGCTTGTCTCAGTTGTTTAAGATGTCCCAGCTGTCCCAGTCCTAGTCCCAGTCCCAGTCCCAGTCCCAGTCCCAGTCCCAGTCCCAGTCCCAGTCCCAGTCCCAGTCCCAGTCCCAGTCCCAGTCCCAGTCCCAGTCCCAGTCCCAGTCCCAGTCCCAGTCCCAGTCCCAGTCCCAGTCCCAGTCCCAGTCCCAGTCCCAGTCCCAGTCCCAGTCCCAGTCCCAGTCCCAGTCCCAGTCCCAGTCCCAGTCCCAGTCCCAGTCCCAGTCCCAGTCCCAGTCCCAGTCCCAGTCCCAGTCCCAGTCCCATCTGTCCTGATGTCTCAGCTAACTCCACTATTTTGTATTTGTTATTATAAGAGTCTCAGTTATTTTGGTTTCAATTTCAGGTCTACTGTCTCAGTCTTGAGCTGTCTCAGGAAACTATATTGTGTCAGTAAAAAAGTCATAGTTTTTTTTTTTAAGAATTAAGCAGGTTCTTGGAACGTCGCCAAGACAGAATTCCAATCGCAAAAAAACATAAGAAAGCATTTCAAGCAGACGGAAACGTTTCCCCGCCCAACGTTATTGGTCTTGATAAATACACATTACGCCATTCAGCAACCGCAGCCTCCGGATGATGTCCTTTTTGTCTGCCCACCCACACACACACTTCCACCAAACTCAATTTCCATTGCAGAGTCACATCCTCATGAGTAAGCCCACCACGACCGTCGTCGGCACAGTCAATAACATAACAATTTCCATATAAATCGTCGGTACGTGAAGCACCCGCAGACCAGATATACTACCTTTAATATTATGCCCGGCTCGACTCTCCGCCGTTGTCGTCATCATCATTCTGCGGCCAGACCTTGAGGGAAAAATTCACTTTTTCTCTTGCTTACACCTCCCGCGGGATGCGAGGGAGGAAAACAGACGAAATTATGGGATGAGCGGGAGGATTGTAGCAAGGTACACAAGTCGAAAGAAAATACTGCATGCTACCGCAACCACCCGTTGAGTTGAATAAGTTTGCGAGCTTTATGGCGCCATTTTTCTAGCCTAAAGGGAGAGGGGTTACAACGAGCATGGATGGGAAGTTTTTTTTTTTGAGGGGAAATCGGGGAAAATTAGTTTGAACTAACTAAGATTTTCAAAGTCCTGGATTAAAACTGTTTTTTCATGCGTAAGCCTTCAAGAAACAAGCATTCTGAGAATAAATGATTAAATTGAAAGAGCAACGCATGCTCTTGGAACTGTTGGGGAAAAAAATCAACAGGAGAAGACTTCTACAGTAACTGAAGTGCCTGGTAGCTTTTCCGAGAAAATATAATTGCAATCTTTCTGCGAAGCTGTGGGGAATTTACAACATATTCAGTGGAAGGGAGCATTACAAGATTCTTTGTGCGCGATGTCAAATAACAACTTTAAAATGTTTATATTTGCTGAAGGTTAAAGAAAACTACAGACTTTTGAAGAATTCAATTGAACTAAAGTTAAAAATTTCATTAAAAAAATGAAAAAATTCAGCAAACGAAAAAAAGTAGATCCAATCAAGTTGTTTTTTCGAGATGTTTTAACTCGGAACACTAGAAATAAATCAACATGCATGGAATTTTCCGAGAAAACATAATTGCACTGAAGAGCTACAGGGGCAACCGTAACATGTTTGTATGAACTTACTGAACCTATGGCCTTAGATATAACAGTGTCTTCACCACAGAAGAATACCAGCAATCAGTGGAGGAATCTGTTTGAAGTATCTTAAATAAATGGGGCAAAATAAAAAAAAAATAGTTTCTTTGAAAAAAGGGAGGATGAGTAATTCATCTGAAAAAATATTATATTTCGAAACGATCTCAACAAATCTAACCTGTAAAAAAAAACTTAAAAAACAATTCGCACGAAATATTTGTTCAAATTCTTGAGTCCATATCCATACCTACAACTTTGCCCAAGACACCAAATCGATCAAAAAAATGCTTCAAAAGATACAAATTTTTGAATTTTCACATATCATTTTGTATGGACAGCTGCCAAATTTGTACGGATAATTATATGGACAAGCTAACTCTTTACAATTTTGCTTTTAATTGATTTTTTTTTGTATTGATCGATTTCTTATGCGCAAATAAGCCATTCTAAATCACTGGTTTCTCCATATAAGTCTCTATGTATTTTTGATTTTATGATTGATTTTTTTTTTAAACATTGAGCAACTCTCTACGAAATCGGCCGATTTCGACCATTTTTATTTTTTGTATTTTTTTATTTGACTCAAACTTTGTGGGGCCTTCCCTATGACTAAGGCTACCAACTGTACGGATTTTTTCCTTACCATACGGATTTTCGAACCTCTTCGCGGATTTTTGACAGGCCGGAATTTTTGTAGGGAATTTTACGCATAATACGGATTTGTAAGGAATTTTAACAACTTTTTAATCATTGAATTGCTTATTTGATGTGGTCGAAGCTTTTGTTAACTAGACATTTTTATTTTTCTGTGAGTTTGATTTAAAAAGGGAAAGTTTTCCGGGGTTTCCTCAATTCAAACTCGATTATCAATAATTCTAGAGTTTTTGAACTATTGTCTTTCATATGTTGATAGGACCTTTAAAAAAACTCTAGAATTGTTCTTTTAGAAATTCTTTACTAAATATATTTATCCCTTTCCAAAGGCTTTCTAAATTTTGTGAAAATATTTGAACATTTGAATTAACAAATCTAGAGTTTTTTTAAAGGTCCTATAAACTGTTGTGTTTCACATGTTATAGGACCTTTTCAATAAAAAAAAACTGTGGAAAAGTGTTCGTGAAAACACTAAGAACGATATTATTCGTAATGCAAACTTGACATTTCGTAAACTTTTAAACGTTTAACCTCGCGTTTAACAAAAAAAAATGAAGAACAAAATGATTAATCCATGCAAGTTTCCATACAATTTTGGCTGCTGTCCATACAAAAATGGTATGTAAATATTCAAACAGCTGTAACTTTTGAGTGAATTTTCTGATCGGCAAAGTTGTAGGTATTGTTGAGGACTCTTGAGAAAAAAATAGGTACACGGAAAAAAAATTTTAATCAACATTTTTTTTTTTACTAAAACTCAATTTCTCAAAATTCGTATTTTTTTTTAATATGTTTTAGGGGACAAAAATCCGCAACTGAGTCCGTTTTGCGATGCCTATCCGTCAGGTCGCATGTTTTTTTCGCGTCGTTCGTCGTCGGTGAGTTTGTCGGGTGAGTGCGTGCGTGTGTGTGTGAAGGTGCGGCTGGCTCTGGTTGAAAAAATGACAGTTGAGCCAGTCCGTTTTGCGATGCCTGTCCGTCGGGTTGCATGTTTTTTCGCGTCGTTCGTCGTCGGTGATTTTGTCGGGTGAGTGTGTGCGTGTGTGTGTGTGTGTGAATGTGCGGCTTGCTCTGGTTGTCACGATGACAGTCGAGGCAGTCCGTTTTGTGGTCACCTGTATGTTTGTCTATTCCTTTCTATTGACGTGGCTTTTTTTCTTCTTAGTTAGATTGTAAAGTTCAAATATCGCGATCGTCTTTCTCGTTAGTCAGTCGGGTTTCTTTATTCTATGATTCGCGATTGTTTCATGGGAAGATTCGTTTTTAACTGCGTTAGCATAATATAAATTATATTTGACCTTTCGTTTCCCGCGAAATCACCTTTTAGCATTATAGCTCGTAAAGCACGGTGACAAATATTGTTTCAACGCGATTGTTCAAGTCCTTCAGATAACTCATAACTCATCAGTAATTAATTGGTCGCTCATCTTATAAAAACTTAAAAGTATAAATAGTCTCAGGTCAACTCTACGTAAATGTGTTACGCTGAGTATAATATTTCACCTTTTAATTACACACAATTTTGATTCTATCTTTCCACAGCCGGCTGTCTAAGATTGAATCATTTATGCTAAACATAACACCAAATAACCGGGAATAGTCTCATCCGCATACTCCGACTGATTGCCTTGAGAATGCATAATACATCACACCATTAAACAAATTTATTGATTATTGGGTCGCATCATCATCCTCTATGTTGAATCCTGGCCATTACCCTTACCCACTAACAAAATCCCAAGTAGAAGTAGTTTTCCGGCACACGCGGGGGTGTGGATATCGTATAGAACCCACCCTTGGTAGCAGCCTGTGCTAACTAACATTCCCGTCCCGTTCCCTCGAGATCTACAAACTGACATGGCGGGCGCCGTTGGTGGCCAATGACTGTTTCCTATTCGCACTGGCTCTAGTTTTGATGATCGTGATGTTTTATCTTTTCAGCGCATTCATGCATGCTGTTGATAAGGGAAACATCATTTGATCGTTGAAGCGTGTGACCGGTTGTGCTGATGGGATATTATGGTCCTGTTCAGCAACGGAGAAGGACAACCATGGGTGGTCTCTCATGCTCATGCTCATGCTCATGCTTTTAGGGGACAAAAATCCGCAACTTTTGAGCTATGGAGAAACATGGTCGAAAAATCTGCCGCCGAGTTATGAATTTTTGAAAAATAGTGATTTTTGGAAAAAAAATGAAGTTTTATGCAAAAACAAGTTTGACATTACTTTTAAATGCAAAATTGAATTTGCAATCGAAAAGTACTCTACAGATTTTTTTGATAAAGGGCTCCGTTTTCAAGATATAGCCACCGAAAGTTTGATTTTAGCGAAATATTTGCAGTTTTTCAATTTTTAAAAATAGTGACCATGAGTGACCATTTCTAAAAATATTTTTTTTGAAAAGTTCAGAAAATTTGCTATAAAATTGTCTAAGAGACATTGAAGATTGGACCTCGGGTTGCTGAGATAGAGCCGCTTTAAGAAAAAGAAACACGAAAATTGAAGTTTTCTAAATCTCACCAAAACAACCCACCTTTTTCTAATGACGATATCTAAGCAATAAATGGTACGATTTTCAATGTTAATGCATGAAACATTCATGAAATTTTCCGATCTTTTCGAAAAAAATATTTTGAAAATTTTTAAATCAAGACTAACATTTTAAAAGGGCCAAATATTGAATATTACGCGTGAATATTACGAGTCGAGAACAGAACACTTATGAAGTCTGTAAGTAGTAGACGAAATACGTATTTTTTAAGATATTAAAAATATATAGCGGAATTAAAAGGAACAACTCGTCTCTTTGTATTCACAGTACTTTTCGATTGCAAATTCAATTTTGCATTAAAAAGTAATGTCAAACTTGTTTTTGCATAAAACTTCGATTTTTTCCAAAAATCACTATTTTTTCAAAAATTCATAACTCGGCGGCAAATTTTTTGACCATGTTTCTCTATGGCTCAAAAGTTGCGGATTTTTGTCCCCTAAAACATATCAAAAAATCTCGAAAATCAAAAAATATGTATTTTGGGAAATTGAGTTTTTGCAATTTTTTTTCCGTGTACCTATGTTTTTCTCAAAAATCCTCAACAATACCTACAACTTTGCCGAAGATACCAAATTGATCAGAAAATTCACTGAAAAGTTACAGCTGTTTGAATATTCACATATCATTTTTGTATGGACAGCTGCCAAAATTGTATGGAGACTTGTATGGGTGAACCAATGACACAAAATAGCATATTTGGTCATAGGGAAAGCCCCCACAAAGTTTGAGCCATATCAAAAAATACAAATAAATTCCGGTTTTGGTAGAGAATTGCTCCATTTTCAAAAAAAAACTCGGTACTAAAATCAAATCAAACAAATGGCCAAATTTGAAACAAATTTTAGCTTTTATGATTTGGATTATGCTGTTTTAAAGCAGATTTGTTTTGAAATCAATTTTTAAATCAGATGAAATTTTGTCCATACATTCTTTGTGTCAATAACAGCAATTTTGCGTGTTTAAATTATAGTTTTACTCTAAAAAATGCCGACTTCCAAATTGAACAAATTTTGGCATTTTTTAGAAAATAAAAAAAACATAATTAAATTTGGAATCAAAAAGTGTTCATCCGGTTTTTTTTTTTATGAGAAACGCAATCATATTCACAAGTTACAATTTTTGATTTTTTTTTCTTTTTTTCTAATTTTTCGATAATACTCTCAATTTCTATTTGAGACTATAAAAATCAGCATGTTAATAATTTTTTTATTTTTTTTATTGAAAAAAAAAACAGAACTAAAAGTTATTTTTTAAACCTCAGAACATAAAATGTCATCTCAGAAACTAAATGTAAAAAAAATTGGTCTTAGAGAGATTTTTTTTTTTGATTTTTTCTCTCCTCTTAAAAACCAATCAAAGATACTTTTTTCTCAAGAAGTTTGTTTTTAATGCAGTTAATCGAATAAAATATTTACCTAAAAGTAGCTATAACTTTAAACCGTTAATATTTATGAGCAATTCAATGTCAAATAGAGAATAGCTTGTGCCGGACCCTCTCCGAGTTCAATGAATCTTTGTAGGCATGTTATCCTACGCTTATGTTAGCCATTTTTGTGTATATGGAGACAGTTTCACTCGAAAAGAGAAGGGTGTTAGTGCTTGAAATATTTTTGCATTTCGTTTTTTAAATATCGCTGTATCTCGAAGCCGTTGCATCGTATCATAAAGTGGTCAGAAACAAACTTGAAATTTGACGAGCTTTCCGAAGAAAAAATGCACTGAAAGAAAAAAACACGCCACTTCTATTAGATTTTTTGATTTTTAAGTTTAAATTCATTTTGAACGTTGGGAAAATAGCCTAAGATGTTACAAAAAGTCTCACCTTAAAAAACACAAAAATCATTTGCTGCAAACGTTTTTTTTTTTTTTTTGAAAAGTGCTCTAAACTTCAAAATTTTCAAAAACTGAATACGAGAACTGATTCTCCAAACAGTTTTACATAAGAGTCTCCATATTGACCACTGTCCTAAGTCCAATCCTTGTGAAGTTACAGCGGTGTTAAAACTAAAAATGTTGAAAAAAATGGGGTTTGATGGTTTTTGGCAATTTTTATACGACAGACTTGATTTTTCAGTCTCGAAAATACCTTTGCCGGAATTCTCGTCCGATATCTCATAAGATTGTCTTTGACCACATTTAAATTGGAACTATGGTCTTATAGATATAAGTTAATAACATTACTCACCTGAAAACAGAATATTTTTTTCAGTGTAGTTCATTGGATGGTAGTAACCTGGATAGTCAATTAGCTTAAATAATCACCAAAAAACGAGTTATTTTGTAAAGTGGCCAAAGACAATCTTAAAATTAAGTCTGTTATATCTATAGAATTTGCCAAAAACCATCAAAAACTAAAAAAAAGCCCATCAAATTTGCTACCAGTTTGTCTTTGACCACTTTTTTAAAACGATGCACCGGCTTCGAGATGCAGAAGTATTCAAATAACGAAATACAAAAATATTTAAAACACTTACGCCCTTCTCAAATCTCATTATAGAGTGAAACTGGCTCCATATACATAAAAATGGCTAACATAAGTGTTGGATAACATGTCTACAAAGTTTCATTGAAATCGATAAGGGTCGAGAAAAAGTACCAAAAAAAAAATCAGTTTTGGGCTGGATTTGCCCTCATATTAAAATTGAAGTTTGCTTTCCGATTGCTAATTCAATTCGTTTCTTTCGAGATTTTTCAGAAAAAAATGTCAATGTTATCAATATTTTTACACCAAAAAAACTATTTTTTCAAAAACTTATATTTCCGGAACCAGATGTAGCACCAGCTCGAAAATTTAGTGGTCAATTCAATTTGCAAAAATATGCCGATGGAAAAAAATAAGAAAAATGCATAGCCAAGAAGTTTTCTGTTTTAAGATTTGTTATTAAAACAAAGAAGGTTTCTTTTTGAGTCAAAATTTGACCATTTACATAACCAATAACAAAATTTTTGGAAAAAATAAGTTATTCAATCCAAAAATTAAACAAAAGTTTCACAAAATCGATATACCTGCACCAATTAAGCTGACAATTTCAAAGATTGTTTTGGTAAGATTTTCTTTTCGAACAGTTTTTTTTTCAAAATCAAATTATTCGCTCTACAGCATTGCCTTGGCGCTCTCAATTGCAAGATTCCTACTCGAAACTAGGTGTCCGAAGGCTTGATTGTTTACACATAAGCATCCATCCACCCCGGGATTTGAACTGACGACCTTTGGATTGTGATCAGACAAATCTCGTCTCGAAAAATGCCACCGGGACCTTTTGGGATCGAACCCGGGCCGACTGGGTGAGAGGCAACCACGCTTACCCATACATCACGGGTCCCGAATTTTTTTTATCTTTAGGTAAAGATGTTTTCTTAAAGATTTGTTTAACAAAAATTATTTTAAAGCAAAAATACTAAATATAAAATCCTTCTACGACGGTTCACTTGAAGTGACGTTTCGCAAAAGATGTTTGCTTTGCCCCACACTCCCAACACTTCCGCAGCTGTAAAGGTATTTGCTTGTATCCTCCCGGCCATAACCCCCCTCTCCCCAATAATATTTCCGCCCGGATACTCGTTCCCTTTGGAAAATACCTTCCTCCCGTTTCCTTAGAGGCATCCTCGTCTGCTCAGCCGACGCCACACCGTCTGTGTTGTTATTGTTTTTATTCAGCAAAATACTTGGATACAAAATTTATCTTTCCCATTTCATCTATTTGCTTTATGTTTCGTTTTTCACGATAAAACCATCAAACAAGAACCGAAGAAGAAGAAGACGACCGGATCGGGGGGCCTGACTTTGTTCGACGACGACGAGCAGCAAAAGGAAAAAGCATCTGCGGAAAAGCCTGGGAAAACGGCGACATGGTCGTTTTTCACAGGGCGGCATTTATATTGACGTTGCCGGCCCGGTCGGATCAGGTTCAACGTTCGCTTATCCTGTGTATCCTTTGAATAAAAAGTTCTCTGGAAAAATAATTTCAACCTGTTTATAATTGTTACAAAAACATTTCAAATTATCACTTTCAAAATCTGAAGGAATATTTTTTTATTTCGAATAGGAACTTTCCAAAATTTGCAGAGAATCCTGCCTTTGCATTTCGAAATTCTCGCATCTGTTTGCTAGTTTGTGTGTTTGTGCCCGACAGAGTAATTCTTTGGCCCGTGTGCTATTTCCGGCATAATAGAGAGAAGGGAAAATATGGAAAATTCCTGTCTCACCCCCCTCTTCTCCCGGTAGCGATGAAAAGACGACGACGTCAAATGGAAATGCGATCCGCGCGGTAAAAGTTTCACCTAATAGAAGAAAGCTCGAACGGAAAGAATACACTTTTGCGATTCAAGATGTTTTTTTCCACAAATTGGCAATTGAGTGGTGGAAAAGTGTTTTCCCTCCAACGCGATGTGGCAGGGTGGCGCGGGTCTTTGGTGAGGAAAATTATACTGGCCGTTCCCGATTTTGAAGTGGTTCGAGATGACTCATTTGAAGGCGTTATGGCAAGGGAGAAATTGATTCTGAGTAAAATTGATACTTTGCAGAATGGCGGAAAATGGCAATTTATGAAACTCGAAATCTAATTTGAAAATTTATATTTATCTTTAGCGAAATTTTATGTTTAATAATCTAATAATTTTTGACATCAAATTTTGCTTTTTGACATCAAATTGCAAATAAGAAATCATCATTGTAATGTAACAACTTTTGAATCATTTTGAATCTAAATTTTGCAATATCATTCTCTGATCATTAAGAGCGAGTTTTTCACCAGTGTGTAACAGGTCGTATCGAGGTGCTCCGATTTGGATGAAACTTTCAGTGCTTGTTTGTCTATCATTTTTGGATCTCAAACTTCAATGCCCTTTTTACCCCACTTCCCTTTGTCCTAGAGGGCTCATAGTTGGCATGAGTTCATCTCATGTATAGACAAACAAGCGCTGAAAGTTTCATCCAAATCGGAGCACCTCGATACGACCTCTAGAACAAACCGAGCAAAATCTACAAATACTGCCTCTTAAACATTATTTTGAAAACTTATAATCAACACCTATTTTAATAGGAAATCTTATAGTATTTTTGATCAGTTTACATGTTGACAAAATTATTAAAAGTTCCTTTTTTTAACTATGCTTTGTTCAGTTGTGTTTTTTTTTCTCTATTGGTAACACAGAAATAAATGATGGTAATATTCGTCAGGAATTGGTGACAGATTTTGTGGCAATCAAAAAATGATGAATTTCCATCAGTTTTTGATGAATATTCATCAGGTTCACATTTTTAAACATTTTTAGATAATATTACTCAAAAAAGAGGTAATATTAAACCTTGCAAATTTTTACCATTCCAAAAATCAATTTTATTTTTTGTTATGAAGTTGTTTGAAGTTTACGTAAACCGAACAAATATCTTCGGGGGAGGATCATGCTTTACCAACTCAAAAGAAATCGAAAAGAAAAACTAGCCCCGGTCCTTGATCACGATTTTTTCTTAACTCGGGACGGATTTCTTTTTTCTTTTTGTTTTATTTTTTTTACTTAGACACGTTTTTGAGTGATTTGCTACTGTGGCAAAAAAGGCAAAAAAGTAGAAATTTGGAATGTTGAAAATTTGGTTGGTTGAATATTACCCATTTTTTGAGTAATATTACTCAAAAACGTCATCAGAAACTGATTAAAATTCACAAATTCTTGATGTAATATTACTCATTTTTTTGACAAAAAATATGTATGCATTTCCTGATGAATATTACCATCATTTTTTTCTGATTACTTGAAAACGTGAAAAGATAGAATTGTGGTGCGAAAAGGACTTAGGTGTAAAATTGGACGCCAGATTTGATGGCGTACTCAAAACTTCCGAAAAAAAAACTATTTTTAATCGAAAAGTTGAAAATAGTTTAAAATTTGCAATGGCTCCTAATAACTAAACTGCCAAAAATCGAAAGACAAATCGTTTTACAGGAAGTTCAACCTTAATTTATGAATTTGCAATTTTTTTTTTCATTTCGGCTGCTGCATATTTTTAATTTTTTGTCTCCCCCAAAATATAAAGCAATCAAAAATCATAAAACCTCAAAATATCATTATAATTTGAAGTTTAATCAGCTGAAAACAATTTGAAGTGCACTCCTCTGCGTTAAGAATCATTTTTAAAATGTTCGAATTTGTTCAAACATATTTCCTGTAATTTTTTTTAAACATGTAATTTTAAGTAAAATTTAATGTACTTTTCGAATCTGCATTGTTCTAAATGAAGGGTAATTTTTCATTTAGAACAAAAATTTTCATTTTTAAATTTCGTGTTTTTTTCTAACTAAGCAGAGTTTTTTAGAGTGTAATAAAGTTCTACAAAGTTGTAGAGCAGATAATTACAACAATTTTGATATAGAAATAAAAGGGGTTTGCTTGAAACCATTACGAATCATCGCGATTTTACGAAAAAATGTCTGGAAAATGTTGATCGTCGTTGATCATGGACGACGAAATGAAAATAAACGCGAAAAGTATTTTTTTTTCAAAACGTTTTTTTCGTAAAATCGCGATGACTTGTGATGGTTACATTGTTACACTCTTGAATCTTGACCATAATCTTGAACTTTGTTGAATTGGTGTCTTCGATCGATCAGAAATTCTCAAGATATAGATTTGTGGATGAACAGTCCGCAAAATTGTATTTTTATTTTCCAAAAGTTGTTGAAAAATTCCGCAAAACTGTATTTTTTATTTTTATTTTTTTTATTTTTATTGTTGAATGTTTTATTTTCTTTTATTTTTATTTTCATTTTCCGAGAACCTAACAGGTTACACAACAGACACCTCGTTAAAATCCAAATAAAATGCTCATGGAAAACCACTCAATTTTTCAGCGTCTAAAATTTTCAACTTTGGAAACTATGAAAATTTACTTACTGAAGCATTAATTTCAAGAGCGGTTGAGAAACATTCTAAACCCCTAACCAAGGCTGCGCAACCAGGCGAAAGTCGATGCTTTCCGTAGCGTGCACAATAAAGTGCTTCCTGATTTCTCACTTTAATTAGCTCGTTAGTGGCTTGTGCTGAGTGCTTGTTTGCGGTTTAATTTTGAAACCACTTGTTGTCTAACCCGTTGGTTGTCAAATTTATGCTTCTCTGGAAATTTATAAATTTTTTTTTTTCAAAAATCAAGGTTTTAAAAATTCTTTGCAAACTCTTAAAAATATCTGTACTCAACATCCAATATAATGCAATGATTCCCAACGGCATCATTTTCGGACGGTGTTTGTTTTCGGTGTCGCAGTACAAATTTCCCACTACGGACCGACGGAGCACATGACGGTCACAAATCGAATTACTGCGGCCGCCACCACCACCACAGGACGATGCGACGAAACAGGGCAAAATTGCATAAATCCATCACAGCCAAGCAGATTAACTTATGACAGTGTCTCTCTCGTGGTTGGTCTTAGGGTGACTTCAGTGGTTAATAAATAACTAGTAAACTGTTTTAATGTATTTTGAATAGTAAATAAATCAAATGATCCTGCGACTCTGACTTTAAATGAATCAAACATTTTTTTTTTCAAATTTAAGGAATCACCCTACACTCCATTTTCGGACACGTGAAGCGTCATAAACAAAATGAGATGGGGTGGGACATTTTCCACTGGCAGTGTCACTTTTCAGACGGAAATGCAAAATGCAGTCGACGCAACTCGAAACGAACAACAACAACAAAAAAAATACATTTTCTCCTCTACTCGGTAAATAATCATGAAGCTCAGCGGTTGTGACAAGCAGCAGTGCAAAGCACTGTGGTTTTGAAGGGAACCAGAAAACTGCTGGAAAACAAGTAAAAAAAAAAGAGGGAAAATCTGGACCGTTGAAAACCACGAAAACAAGCTGTGGTTTCGTGTAAGTGTCGTTTTCTGCCGTGCGACCAAAAACGAGAATGGATGTGTCGCGAAAAGTGTTCGTGTTTCACCAGTTTTTTTTTTTTGTTTGCGAATAGTGTTGTTTTAATATCAAAAATTAAAAAAAAAATACGATTTTTAAAATTAATGTTTTTTTTATCTATTTTTATTTTAGGTAATCATTAAAATCAGGGAATAAGTATCATCATACCATCGTCACTTGATTCGATTTAGGCCACACAAAGTAAGTCATGAGTCAAACAATCTATTTTCATTCAAATCGATTTAGAAAATGGACCCGCTTGTAAATTTGTTGAACGTTTTTGGTAACGAGCTTTTCAAGGGTTTGGGAGGGAAAAAAACTGGAATTGATGCATGCTGTTTGCACACACTTCAAACTTGCTCTTGCGCATCAGCGTATCGCAGCCTGAGGACTCTTGAACTTTTCGCATGGCAGCTGCCATGGGTAGGAGAGAATTTGTTTGAAAATATCGGCTGGTGCAGACTCACATGGGCTCGTACAAAATAACTGAAAGTTAATTTCAAATTATTTGGTAGCAGTTGAATTGTGATTTAAATAAAAAAAGTAATAAATAATTAATTGTGGCAGTCATATTATCAGTTCAGATGATTTAATTCACTAACGTTACTGTTTTGTGGCTTTTAATTGAATTCAGTTTGAAAAACATAAGCTAGAAAGTATTGAAGTAGATGGGTTAATTGGGGATGGGAAAAAATATTCTTAAGGAGTATCTCAAAACAACACTTTTTGATTTTTTTTTTCTGATTTTTGGATCAATATGAATCATCAGGTTTGAAAGGGTTAAACTAATTGAAGTTCTCTTCAGTACCAGCGTTCTTATCTTCTGATTAGGTCTTACAATTTATGTTACAATTTTATGTTCACAAAAATTAACAATTTAAATGCTTGTTTTTCCTGTTTTATGCTTGGTTTGTACATATACACTAAAAGCGATTAAAATATCAAACAAACACGTTCATTCATGTCAGTAGGTTTTTTTTTATTTTTTTCCTTTGTTTGAAATTTGCAAAATAAAATAATATTTGTTTAATTTTTTTTTTGTGTTTTGAAATGTTTTCTTTTCTATTTTCTCCAATGTGCATAAAATTTTCAAAGTGAAAACTAATCTACATTTGATATTTTTTTTTTTTTTTTGTGCTAGACTTCAACTTTTACTTTCATTTCAAATGATCATTTGAAATTCGTTAATTACGACTTAACAACTTATTTTAAAAAAGATTTTCAAATCGTTTCTGAGAAGTGTATCGTCTTGTTATTCTGTCAACACTTTGACGAAAAACAAATATTTTATTTTACGATCAAGTTACATCTTTTGCCTTTTCAGGAGGCCTCATCAAATTAAAAATGTCGTCAGGAGTTATTGATAGATTGATAGATATTAAATAGTTTTAGTCTCAAAATGCCAAAAAATGCATTAAATTAAACTTTTTTAGACAACAATTTTGTAAACAAATTAACTAAAGAGTGTCTGCAGATATAACAATAAAAGTATTTTTTTTTCTTTTTAAATGATTTCATTTATTTTTTTTTTAATTTCGGATCTTGATAGCTTGAAAAACATATTATTCGTTTCTAACAATACAAACCATGCGAAATGGTCATCTGAAAAAAAAAACTGCTGTTTAAGTGACACTAAGAACATAATTTTAGGGCTTCTTTATTTACAAAATAACTGAGTCTCTTGAACTAGAAAACAAGCTTTGTCCTGGGTTTTGCATTGTTTTTTATCTAATGATTTGACCTCAAAATCAAACTTTATGTACGGCCGTTGCACGGACGGACATAATTGTCAAAAAATATTTGCCACAGCCTAAGAGCGAATATCTAAGCCCTTTAAAAAATATTTCGGAAATGGGGCCCTTTTTCAAAAAATCTGTACAGTAGGTACTGTTCGTTTGCAATTTCAATTTCAGATGTAAAAATCGTTATGCAAGAAATTTCATTTTTATTCAAAAACTAAAATTTTTCAGAAAATCCAAACTTGGCGGCAAATATTTTGACCATACTTCTCTATGACTCAAAAGTTGCATGTTTTAGTCCCCAAGATTTTTTTCCGTGAACTATTTTTTTCTCAATAGTCCTCAATAATACCTACAACTTCACCCAAAACACCAAATTGATCAGAAAAATTCCTTCAAAAGGTACCCGAGCAGACGGAAATAACGTGGGATTATTTTTTTTTTTGATATTTGAAAATACTAGGCCAATAACATTTTACGTTATTTATAGAAAGATTTGTTATTCGTCGTTATGAATTGTTTTGTTATTCGATTGTTATTGTAATAATAGACTAATAATATTTTTAGTTATTCTTCGAACTAATCTTTGACATTTTAAAAACTAATCCGATCATCCCGATAACAGTTGGAGCTAAAGTTGTTTTGGCTTTCAATCAATTTTAGACCAAAAAACAAATTTTGTAATGGTAACATAAACTGTTATTAAACTCTTATGCAAAAATGGTTTTTTCAAGAAGATTTCAATATAGACCTCAAAAGACCTGGGGGTCGTAAAAGTGGATGGTTTGATTTTTTGATTTGTATAGAAATCTGACAAAATTGTATGGAGACATTTATGGTCCCCCCATGACACAATATGGCTCCTGTGGTCAAAGTTTGAGCCAAATAAAAAAAATACAAAAAATCCATTCCAACTTTGCAGAAGACACGATGAAGATAATCTTCCCAAGATACAGATTGTCGAAAATTTCAATTTCATTTTTGTTTGGAAAGTGTTAAAAATTGCTCATGTGCACAACAATGACCATACTAAAAACTTTTAATACACAAAAACGTATGGAAAATGTATTTGGTTGGGCTGCTCGAAATTTCGTTCAATCTAGATCATAATCTAGGTTTAGGCATAGTAGGGTAGAGTAGTCATCAATGAGACACGGGGAACAATGATAAAATGGCTCTCACAAGTCGTAGTTTCAACCTATCAGGCTCATAATTTGAGGAAAGGTGTGTCTACTGGATACACTTCTGCCATAATAGTGGCGTTGGTTGTGGACGCTCCCTTGCAAAGTTATTCATAAATGTTTGATTTTGGGGTGTAAAAGTAAATTATGACTGAAAATTACATTTTCGCTCATAGGCTGCCAATAACACAAAAACTAATATTTCTCCAAATTTCTTTCGTCATTTCATAGGGCATGAGTTGGGCTACAATGGCCTTTCATTAGATTTGACCAAAATTAAGAATATACCCAGAATCCAGGGCTGTCTCATTGTTCCCCACTCTTTTCAGCCCATGGGTAACAATGAGACACTTTGATTTTTCTTCATTAAACTTTTCAAAATCTAGGGAAATCTTTCAAAATATGAATTGGAAGTGATTTTTGGCATATTTATTGAGGTTTGACTTCATTTAGCCAAAAATATATAGTTATTTGGTATAAATAAATGGATTTTACTAAATTTATTTACTTTTAGTATA
Source organism: Culex quinquefasciatus (assembly GCF_015732765.1). Lineage (NCBI taxonomy): Eukaryota > Metazoa > Arthropoda > Insecta > Diptera > Culicidae > Culex > Culex quinquefasciatus. The sequence goes on along the minus strand of NC_051862.1, from coordinate 190,662,792 downwards.
ACTTTTGTTAATTAAAGTTTCAAGTTGGCAAAATTGCTTTAAAATGTTCAAGGTAAGTCACCTGCAATGGAACAATACAAAACATGATGTTTTACTAGAAAAGTATTGATTTTCGTAGAGTGTCTCATTGTTCCCCACCTGTCTCATTGTTCCTGCCAAGTGCGTCTACAATGAGACAGTTGGATAGCTCTGGCTGTAGAGGTCGGATCGATCTCATATTTTGATCAATGTTAGAACACATTAAAAGAAAGAAAATGCAACAAAAAGCTCATTAAAACATGCTGATGAAAAAAATACAAAAATCGTTGAAAGTTGAAAACCAAAAGTGTCTCATTGATGACTACCCTACCCTACATCCATACAATTCAGCCCTGCAATGGAAGGCAAAAAGTAAAATTTGAGCCACCCTAATGAAGTGCTGTCAAAATTGTGTAGAGACTTGTCAGTCATCTATCTTCGGTCCATGGCGAGTTTGTTGCTCGATTTGAGCCCAAAAAGTTTATGCCAAAAAAAAAAAAAATTAAAGGCATTTTAAATCAAAGGAGAATGTGCAAATTTGTATGGGAGCTGGTCCAAGGATGTACACGAACGGGACCAACTTTTTTCGAAAGATCTCGCCGAGACATGAAAAAAAGTCTTCTGGACCAACTCTCTAAAACCCGGGGTTCAAAAGTTACAAGTTGTTGAAGTTTGAGTATTTTGGGTTAAAATGTACAAAAAAACTTATTTTTGCTATTTCTAAAATCATTCATAAAATCACTGTTTCATTATGGATTTCGATTTTCTTGACTTCATTCGACGCGTATCACCGAAAACTATACGTTCTGATATGTTTTAGCATGATTGAAACATGAATTCTTTTAATTCTATCCGTTTGAAACGTTTTTGCAAGAGGCTTACCATAGAAACAAGCCAAAACTTGAAGATTTTGAAAACGAATCCTACCCAGACTGCTTCAGTGAGTATGGAAGGCTACAGCGCGATGTTGTAACAACTTATTGGGATGTTCTGAGTCATCAGAGAACTCATTGGAGTTAAGACCGGTGAGTCTACCACCGTAACAAGCAAGATGTTGGCGGTTTTTGACCACTGATCATACCCGCATGGCTTCAGTGAGTATGGTAGACTACTATGCTGATGTGTTGGAGTGTCCTGGGTTCTCCTAGGACTCCCTGGAGTTATGATCTGTAGAGCTACAGCCGTAACAAGCAAGAGGTCGACGGTTTTTGGCCCCGGAACATACCCGCATAGCTTAAGTCAGTATGGTAGACTGCTTTGTTAATATGTTGGGATGTCTTTGGTCATCCTAGGACTCCCTGAAGTTAAGATATTTGGGTCACTGTAACAAGAAAAAGGTCGACGATTTTTAACCGCGCATCATAACCGCAAAGATTCAGTGAGTATGGCAGACTGTATTGCTGTTGTGTTGGTATGTTCTGGACCATTCCAGGGAGTCCTTGTAACAGCCGTAAACCTACAGATCATAACTCCAGGGAGTCCTAGGATGACCAAAGACATCCCAACACATTAACCAAGAAGTGCACCATACTCACTGAAGCCATGCGGGTATGATCCGTGGTCAAAAACCGCCGACATCTTGCTTGTTACGGCGGTAGACTCACCGGTCTTAACTCCAAGGAGTTCTCGGATGACTCAGACCATCCCAATAAGTTGTTACAACAATGTACTGAAGCCTTCCATACTCACTGAAACAATCTGGGTCGGATCCGGTTTCAAAACCTTGAAGTTTCGACTTGTTTATATGGGATGCCTCTTGGCCAAACGGTTCAAACGGATAAAAACCAGAGAAATCATGTTTCAATCATGCTAAGACATATCAGAACTCATAGTTTTTGCTGATACGCGTCGAATGAAGTCAAGAAAATTGAAATCCATAATGAAACAGAGATTTTATGAATGATTTTAGAAATAGCAAAAATAAGATTTTTTGAACATTTTTACCCAAAATGCTCATACTGTAACAGCTTGTAACTTTTGAACCCCGGGGTCTAGAGAGTTGGTCCAGAAGACTTTTTTTCATGTCTCGGCGAGATCTTTCGAAAAAAGTTGGTCCCGTTCGTGTACATCCTTGGACCAAATTCGCCCATTCTCCTTTGCAACAGCCCGAGCATGGGTAAATAACAAGGGAAATGCATAATAATACCTTTCTCTGGTATCAATCCCAAATTTTGGTATTCCTGGACCCTTGAAAATTTGTCTTAAGGATTATGCAAGAGCAAAATGTGGTATCATACCAATTTAAGGTATTGTTTTGATATTGCAAAATTGCAGAATTTGTCAATGGTCGAATACCACATTTTGGAATTCTTTTGGTATTACAGTATTTTATCAAATTCCTCTGAAACTATGGGAAAATTTTGACCAATTTTGACAAAATAATTAATTTTGCGCTAAAATGATGTCTCAAAGCGAATGCTTTCATTGAAAACCGGAAATTTCAAATTTGATTTTAAACATTTTTGATATACCCCCTACAGAAATGACTTGAAATTGTGGAAAATTTTCTAAGTCAGGATGGCACATTTTGGTATTATTTTGGTATTAAAATGTTTTATCAAATTCCTCTGAAACTATGGGAAAATTTTGACCAATTTTGACAAAATAATTAATTTTGCGCTAAAATGAAGTCTCAAAGCGAATGCTTTCATTGAAACCCGGAAATCTCAAACTTGATTTTAAACTTTTTTGATATACCCCTTACAGAAATGACTTGAAATTGTGGAAAAAATTTTAAGTCAGGATGGCACATTTTGGTATAATTTTGGTATTAAAGTGTTTTATCAAATTCCTCTGAAACTATGGGAAAATTTTGAACAATTTTGACAAAATAATTAATTTTGCGCTAAAATGATGTCTCAAAGCAAATGCTTTCATTGAAAACCGGAAATTTCAAACCTGATTTTAAAATTTTTTGATATATTTCCTACAGTAATGATTTGAAATTGTGGAAAATTTTCTAAGTCAGGATGGCACATTTTGGTATTGAAAGGTTTCATCAATTTTGGCGAGATAATTAATTTTGCGCTAAAATGACTTGAAACATAAAAATGTTAAAGCTGATTTTTTTTGGTGATATACTCACTTATATTTTTTTTAAAAACGTTGAAGTTTCTTTAAGTCGGGATAACCAAATACTTTGAAAAACGAGTCAATCAACAGATTATTGAATTTTGGTGAATTTCAATCCGATTTCATTTTAATAATACTTATTTTTCAATCTTGTTATTTTTCAGAAACTTCAAGAACTTCTAACACAGGCCGTTCATCAATGACAAATGCATTCGGTGTGGTGAAGAATATCACTAAGAACAACATGGAATCATCAGGTGAGTAGATTTGGCTATTGCATATGGATCATTTCCGTTTTTTCACAAACTGCAACTGCTGCACTAAAAATGGTATGAAAATACCAAATTTTGGTATTACTTGTGCAAATACCAGCGACCAAAAGGTGCTCTTGGTTGCCCAGTAATAGATGGTAAAATACCATGAAATCATACCAAAATCATGTATGTGAAAGACCACAGAAATACCAAAATATGATTTTCCAAGGGCGCGGGAATACCTTAAAATAAAACCATGGCAATACCAAGTTTTGGTATTCAAGCAATGTTCAAAAATCCTGATGACCTCAACTTGGTATTGAAATGGTTTTATTTTGAGATATTATTTTACCCTTGGAATAACATGGTTTGGTATTGTTGTGCCCTTACACATACAAGATTTTGGTATGATTTCATGGTATTTTACCATCTATTACTGGGCAACCAAGGGCACATTTTGGTCGCTGTTATTTGCCCAAGTAATACCAAAATTTGGTATTCCCGTGTTATTTACCCCTGCTCGGGAGGGCATTCCCGTCAGACGGGAATAGGCTTTTGAAATATTTTTGTAAAACGCTTGAAAAAATAATTGGAATAACTTTTGGTAAACATTAAAATCATCAGAAATGTTCACAAAAAGCTAGTCTACCAGTTAGTGAGCTTGGGTTTCTTAAATATCCGGGAAATCATTTTTTTTTATCTCTACTTATACTCTCTACTACTCTACTACTCTTTCTCGATGGTTTTTCGATAAAGTGATTTTTACTACAAATCATTACAAAACCCATAAATGTTGATGTTGATAAAAATGTGGACTCATTACAAACAGAGGACAAGTCCATTTTCTTTCCTGTTGAGATGATATAAAAACAACTTTAAAACCATAACTTCTTCTCGCTCTCGAATTTTCTCGTTAAAATTCAAACCATAAACAAACAAAAAACATGGACGGGGAGGCAAACCCTCCTCAAGTGCGTGTGGCACGCGCAACCCCCACATGGTCATCGGCCGAGGCTGTTTGTTCTCCATTATAATATATATCTATCTCTTCTCGAGCATATTTGTGTTTTCTGTGTTTTGTGTGCGTAAGTGGGTGGTGGTGGTGGTTCGGGTTGACTCAGCCAGACAAACATTTTTCAAGTGTATAATGGATGGTAATGTCCCAAGGAGTCGTGCGTGCGTGCGTCTGCGTTCCGACGTCGTTTGTTATCGTGGCCGACGATTTAGTGTTTGCCAAGAGAAGGGTCTGGGCCCTTTTGGCCTGGCCGGCGTAACCCGGCAGGTCCTTCCGGCAAAAGTAACCGCTCGAACGCCTCGACGATGTGTTAATTGTAAATATTATAACAAGGTAAATGTCACGACCGGTAAAAGCGTGACGACACCGCGTTTGGCCCTGGTGTGTGTTGTTTGGAATAATTCAGCAGTTTGGATAAACGATTACACCGAAAGCCCGTGGAAGCTCCGGAAGGTTCTGCCGTTTGTTCTAGAAGTGCTGGCTGGCTCAGAGGTGATGAATTGGCTGGAGTGGCAGCGGTTTTGGCTTTCTGCGGGTTACAGCGGCTAAATGGGTTTGGTGGCTGTACTTTTCATTAGTGGAGGGATTGTTTATTCAGCACACAATAGGGTCGTTAATTTAATGTTCGTCATTATTCATTTCATTTAAGTACACGGTGTTGATTTAAGATGTTTGGGAGTGCGAAATTCACAATAATTACTCAAATTGTTATCTTGTTGATTGGTCCTGTTGCGTGGAAATATGAGAAGTTGTCAAGTTTTATGAAATGTTTTTTTTTTTTTTTTACTTTTTTTACATTGTTAATAAAGACCGAGCCACGTAACCAACATAGCGCAAAGTGTCAATCGTGGTCCACTGAAGATATCTAAATCAATATCGTTGGTGAATGCACCCATATTAAGGTGACAAGAAAATATCAAAATTTTAGAAAATCGTTAGGGATACGCCCTGGCTCGATTCTTTAGGTAAAAATAAGTAACTTTGCCAATTTTGAGCAAAATCGGTTAAGGATAAAGGGTCTCTTTTTATCGATGAAGTTTGTTTGAAGAAATTAAAAATAAATCAAAAAAAATAATTGGCAAGTATGAGATTCAGATATATTTTTTTGACAAACAACTTTGTCGAAGACCGCAAAACGATCCGAGTTCACCCTGATGAGATATAAAGAAGGCATTTTTGTATGAATAGATTTTTTTCAACAACTTCATCGATACAAATCGTTTTTTTACTGACGCCCTAACCCATATAGACACCCGTTGATCAAGGAAACACCCAGGCCATCACTTCCGTCCATCGAGGTCCACTGAAGCTACCATAAGCAATTCCGATGGTTAACTCACCTATATAGACCCCCGTAGATCAGATAGATATCCAGGCCATGACTTCCGGGAGGTTCTGGATGGCCAAAAGAATTCCAACAAAGCAGAGATTGTCCATCGTGGTCCACCGAAACTACCTGAATCTATACTGAGGGTGAATACACCCATTTAGACCCCCGTTGATCAGGTAGATATCCAGGCCATGGCATTCGGGAGTTCCTGGATGACCCAAAGTGTCCATCTTGGTCCACTGAAGCTACCTGAAGCAGTGTCGATGGTGAATGCACCCATATAGACTCCCGTTGATCGAGACAGATGTTCAGGCCATGACATTCAGGAGCTCCTGGATGACCCAAAGTGTCCTTCTTGGTCTACTGAAGCTATACCGATGGTGGATACACCCATTCAGACCCCCGTTGGTCTGTTAGATATTCAATTCGTAACTTCCGGAAGTTCTTAGAAAACCTCGAAAATCCAGCGTAGGTCACTGAAGCTACCTATGGTGACAACCAGGGATGCCAGATACACAAATTTGTCTGTGTTTCATAGACATTTGAGCTCGTGTCAGACATTTTTTGAGGTACACAGACTTTTTAAAAACTTCATTAAATTGTTATTTTGTTAAAATATCAATCGAAACTTATTTCGTTAGTCTTCAAATGCTTAAAAACACAATTTTTGATAGATTTCTATGACTGTAAATTGATTTATTTGAATTTTAGACAAAGACACAGACATACACAGACTTTTTCACAGACATTTTGAAAAATCATCTGGCATCCCTGGTGACAACGCCGATTTTGGCCTCCGTTTAAGAGGTAGATATCCTGACCACCGACCGCTTGATTTCGATTTGCGTCGTTTTGAGTTCTTCGCGTATTTAATTCAAAATTATAAAAACTGATCTTCATCCAGTCTTATAGTTCCTCCAAACAAAAGCCCACTCAAAAGACAGGTTGCACGCTCCATTCGAAGCGACACACTTTCCGGCTAAAACGTTGCCAACAAAACGCTTCCTGAATACCGTTCTTCATTCATTCACTAGGGTGGTTCTTAAAATTTACACCTGAACCGCCTTTGGTGAGAGGAAATTTCTTCAATTCCGCCCAGGTAAAACTTTTCCAATTATTCCGGTGACCACCCTTCACCACCATCAAAAGACCTTCCCTCCCCTCCAAGATGGCCCACTTTCAACCTGGGACGGACGCACTTTCCCAGAGAGCGCTGGGCCCCGGTCCAAAAACCTGCGCCCCGAAGAGTGGAAACAATAAATGGCACAGGTCGTCGGTTTGGACGCCGCAGTTGGAAAGTTTTGTGTAATAATGGATGTCACCCGATGAATGGTGACCGCCACTGCGGAAGTTGCCAGCAAACTGACCAAATGACATTACCGGTTTGCGTCGCGTCGTCGTCGTCGGTTCCACTTCAGGTCTGCGATGGATGGTTCATTAATTTTGCACGACGGGCTCGGCTGGCGGCACTCTGGGGCGAGATTTATGTCGGCTTCTGGGGTGGATCTGAGGGAGGAGGCTCACCGGAAAGTGGGACAGCATCCGGGTGACGGTAGAGGGTGCCGTCAAAAAAGTTCTCTGGAAAAGTGTAGGGTACGTTATCCATAAGTGGACACCTTTCCTATAGTGGACCCTCTGAAGGGTTTTTGATGAAAAATTCAATAAAATCCCAATTTCAAGCGTGTTTTTGTCTGCAAATCTTTTATTTGGCATGTTCAGCATCATTTAAAACAATGTTGGCTGACATTGAATTGTCCTTTTTGCCAAAATAAGTGTTTTGAGTTCGACATCAGAAATCAGACATGGCCACTAGCATTTTCACAACAAAACAGCTTTTCTATTTTATGATTGAATTAATTATCCAATCATTTTTTGACTGGTTATTTAACTTTAGTAAGTCGAAATAATGTAAGTTTAAGGAACTATACTAAAATAAAGCGAAGAGCTGCTCATTTTCAAGCTAAAATTAGGGGGGTCCAATATAGGACAACGAAAATCCTAACTTTTCCAAAAGTGGACCCCTGTTAATTTAACCTTCAAAAATAAAGAAAACTGTGTATTTAAGCAAAAGTTTTTCTTAAACATACAATAAATGCTTGTTGTAATCAACCTAATTGCATATTTTTTCAATTATGAGTATAAATATAGCCGTTTTCATGTTAAAAGTATCAAAAATGCTGAAGCCGTAAGAATTCATAATAAATAAAAAACTATAGTTAATTTAACTTACTTGAAGCATCATAATTAAAGTTTGAAATGTTATTTTATAAGTATAAATCAATAATAAAATATTTTTTGAAAAAAAACATGCATAGTTTTATCAGCAATCGTAAACAAATCTATTGTTTTGTTTCAGTCAACTATTTATGTAATTAATATGGAAAATGTGCATCAAAATTACTTGTTTTAATCATTTTAATGTTTACAGTTGTTTTTGAAACGTTTTCTTTGATCCTTTTTGGAAAAAATGTTTTAAAATGTCTGTTAGGTTTTTTGTTGTTTTAAGCAAAATTTGTTAACAAAACATATTTGTTTATGATGGAAAATCCATCTTTTATTCATTATATGTATCATAAGACCTCCACCATGCATCAAAACACCAAATATCGGTTAAATTTGGTATAAAAATAACAGTTTTCCTATAGTGGACCCGGGTCCACAATCGGATTATGGACCCGGGTCCACTATAGGAAAAGGGGGTCCATAACAGGCAAAAAACTTTTTTTTTTCAAATGGCTATTTTTCTGCTCAAAAACAAATTACTGATGAAACAAATAGTCAAAATTGTTCAAAAGATTTCAGATTTCATTGTTTTGAACAAAGGGTTATGAAAAAGTGCTTAAAATATTGAAAAATTGTGAAAAATGCACGTCGGTTCTACTAGGGGGTCCACTAATGGTTAAAATACCCTAGTTCTTGAAATTCAAGTCACATTTTTAAGGATGAATTGAACCGAAATTTCAATACGAGTTCCTGATATCAGATATTCAAATTTAAAAAATAATAATCCAATTTCTAATGAGTTCAAATCTAACTTACTGAAGAATTACCTAAACCCAGGTGGGCATTTGTGTCCATCAGCTGCCACCGGCCAGGGTCGTAACTTGCACCGGAAATGCAAGCACATCTGCTCTGGTCCCATCGTCTGTCAGCAGCAGGGAATGCATTGTGCCTTGCCGCACCGCACTATGACCGCCCCCTCCTGGAGTTGTGCGGGTGATGACACCGATACGGGTAATTACTTCGTGATGGAAGAGATCACCTGGCCGACTTCCGGAGCACTGCTGCTGATTGACCAGAGTGACAATTTGTTTGGACCTGGTGATAGTGTTGTGGCAGTGGTTTTGGTTACGCAATAAAACAAGATAGATCGGGGAGGTTGTGAAGTGGAGTCGATTAGTCCTTCGTTCTACGGAAAGCGATTGTGGTTAGGTTAGCACGGCGTGTTTTCTAGAACAACATTATCAAGAAAAAATAGTCATCGCTACTTTCAAATGTGTCTTATAGGAAATTTTCTCAGCTTTCCAATGCTTCTAAGAGCGAAATGTTTGATCGGGAAATTTCTGAGATATTTCTATTTTATGTTTTTTGGTTTTAAATTTCTTTATTATTATTGGAATTTTTATACTAACTGTTCAGAAAACTTATGAAATGATGTGTTTCATGTGACATTTACTCATCAAAATGTGCAAAATAAGACAAGAAACAACTTTGTAGAAGGTTGCAAATCGCCAAACATTTTGCAAATGAAGTTTTAACCATTTTTTTAAATATATGGAATTTATTCAGAAATTTAAATCATAAAACAATGTAAAAATATATTTTTATTAGATTATTACATATATTTTTTGTGTGCAAATATTACGAGTCTGCTCTGATTCAGCTTGTTCAACCAAAACTTTGGCAGGTTTTTGTGATTGTTAATAGTATTATTGAATTTTAATGAATAAATTTGATATTTTCTTAAGCAAACATTAACCAGGAACATAAATACAAATATGATTTAAAATCGAAATGTACTAAATATTACTGTTGCAAGCTTCAAAAGTCATTTTTTCATGAGAATAAAATAAATATAAAATTTTATAAAATTTTAACTGTTGAAAATAAACTTAAAAGTAGCAATAAAATTTGAGTCTTCCAATTCAGAATGCTGAAAACACTGTCACAAACTTTTTTTTTTGTTTGAACAATATTATTTATTATTTTAACAAAAAAAAAAACAAAAAAAAGTCTTTCCAAACTATTTGAACAAGAATCAAGAAATAAAACATTGTTTTATAAAAGATGAGATTAAAGATGAGAGTATTATAAACTTCTAAAATATTGCTTTTTCCTTGATCATCAGTACAAAAAAAACTAAAACAATCATTTCATACTAATGGAAGGTATTCCTCCTAAAGCTTGCAACAGTAATTTGCAGTTCAATTTCGAGTATTAAACATGTTTTGTATTCATCCAACTGGTTAATGTTTGATTAAGGAAATATGTTATTTGTTGATAAAAATCTTGTAATACCCTATCAAACTCAAACCTGTAAAAATTTCGGTTGTATCAGCTAATTCCAAGCTGAATCAGAGTAGACCGGTATAACACCGGTACACAACAATTATGTAATAATCTATTATTCTTGTAAAAATAATATTTTAATGCGGTTTTATGATTTTAATTTCTGAATAAATCCCACATATTCAAAAATTCGGTTAAAACAAAATTTTCAAAATGTTTAGCGGTTTGCAACCTTCAACGAAGTTGTTTCTTGTATTATTTTGCACTTTTTGATGAATAAATGACACATGAAACACATCATTTGACAAGTTTCCTGGACTGTTATTTAAAAGTTTCCAATAAATGATTAAGGATTTTAAAACAAAAAAACTTAAAATATAGATATCTCAGAAATTTCCCGATGAAACATATCGCTCTTAGCAGCATTGGAAAGCTGAGAAAATTTCCTATCAGATACTTTTGAAAGTAGCGATGACTATTTTTTTTCCTTAAGGTTCCCCAGAAAACACGCCGTGGTTAGGTCACTTTTGTGATGTAGTTTTGGTTTTATTTATAAATTGAAGATCTTTCATTTTGTTTCACGATTTCTAACGATACAATATACAGAAGTGCCATAACTCAAGACCAGGTATAGACATAAACTTGGCCAATTTCCAGATCAACCAAATGGCGGTACTCCACTACTAAATCTCCGACGACGTGACCATCGCCACGTCGTTCAGACATGCAGACACAAATCCTCCCACCTACCCCCACTAAGCCAACTAACTACAGCTGCGGCCGTGTCCACGTCTGTGGCAGCACAATTATTATGACCACTTTGCGGCAGCCAGTGGCCATCAAAACGACGTCGCCGTCGTCGTTGGCACTCCTTGAGAGATGATGAAAGGAGCTTCCGCGGACAAGTCGTGATCCTGTCGAAGGACTCTTTCTTGCTTTTTCGGTCTCACTCTCTAGAGATAGTTGTGATGACGGCTAGTCTATTCTGCGTTGTTGCTGTTGTGTTGTTGTTGCTATCAATATTAATGACGGCAATAAATCATTATTACGCGATGTTTATTTTCCCATCGAGCGGCGAACGAGCGCTTATTTGGGAGTAGTCTCTTTCGGTGCGAGATCCTGGCGAAGGTCGCCGTCTGGTGTATAAATCAAATTGCTCGAGGGGTCTGGGTTTAGGGGACTCGGAGTCTGCGCTAGTTTGGCTAGGGATGGTCAATGAATAATTTAGTTAAAAAATCTTTAAATATACATTTAGAACATTCATATTTGAAAGAAACATAAGATCATTGAACAAACTAAAAAAAACCAAAACCCGTTCATCTCCACCATACAGCATCAAATGCTTGGTTGCGTATACGCACGAACTCAACCGCCCTAAGCCACCCTAAAATCCAACTTCGACAAACTGTCTGTACGGAAAATGGGCTCAACGCTAAACCGCTGCCACACACACAGCAGCTTCAGGCGGGAAATAATATCAATTCAGCGTGTCCCGGGAAAAGCTCTACGATATCAATTCCTACCTACGGGGGAAAGCCTAGGAGCCACCCCGACCTACCCTGCCCCCCCACTCCTGTTGATTACGGTTCAAGTGCGCGGCGCTGTCAGGGTGATAAAGCGACATTAGTGCTGGCTGCTAGGGCACTGTCGTTTTTGATTTATTGGGAGTGGGCCTCCTGTGTGGTTAGAGCAATTCAAATTGTTGCGTTCAATGGAGTAGAAATTTAAAGCAATTTAATTGGATATTACAAATATTGAATGGTTGATATGACTAAATTAAACATTTCTTGTGAATTTGATCTTCGTGGATAAAACTGGTTGACCGATTAAGACCATAAAACGTCCTTAGTTGGTTAAAATCTTCAAATCATCAAATCATCAAATCTTCAAATCTTCAAATCTTCAAATCTTCAAATCTTCAAATCTTCAAATCTTCAAATCTTCAAATCATGATCTTCAATCTTCAAATTTTCAAATCTTCAAATCTTCAAATCTTCAAATCTTCAAATCTTCAAATCTTCAAATCTTCAAATCTTCAAATCTTCAAATCTTCAAATCTTCAAATCTTCAAATCTTCAAATCTTCAAATCTTCAAATCTTCAAATCTTCAAATCTTCAAATCTTCAAATCTTCAAATCTTCAAATCTTCAAATCTTCAAATCTTCAAATCTTCAAATCTTTAAATCTTTAAATCTTCAAATCTTCAAATCTTCAAATCTTCAAATCTTCAAATCTTCAAATCTTCAAATCTTCAAATCTTCAAATCTTCAAATCTTCAAATCTTCAAATCTTCAAATCTTCAAATCTTCAAATCTTCAAATCTTCAAAACTTCATATCTTCAAATATTCAAATCTTCAAATCTTCAAATCATCAAATCTTCAAATCTTCAAATCTTCAAATCTTCAAATCTTCAAATCTTCAAATCTTCAAATCTTCAAATCTTCAAATCTTCAAATCTTCAAATCTTCAAATCTTCAAATCTTCAAATCTTCAAATCTTCAAAACTTCATATCTTCATATCTTCAAATCTTCAAAACTTCATATCTTCATATCTTCAAATCTTCAAATCTTCAAATCTTCAAATCTTCAAATCTTCAAATCTTCAAATCTTCAAATCTTCAAATCTTCAAATCTTCAAATCTTCAAATCTTCAAATCTTCAAATCTTCAAATCTTCAAATCTTCAAATCTTCAAATCTTCAAATCTTCAAATCTTCAAATCTTCAAATCCTTTTGTTTTATGTTTTTTGTTTTTTGTTTTTTGTTTTTTGTTTTTTGTTTTTTGTTTTTTGTTTTTTGTTTTTTGTTTTTTGTTTTTTGTTTTTTGTTTTTTGTTTTTTGTTTTTTGTTTTTTGTTTTTTGTTTTTTGTTTTTGGTTTTGTTTTTGTTTTTGTTTTTTGTTTTTTGTTTTTGTTTTTGTTTTTGTTTTTGTTTTTTGTTTTGTTTTTTTTTTGTTTTTTGTTTTTTGTTTTTTGTTTTTTGTTTTTTGTTTTTTGTTTTTTGTTTTTTGTTTTTTGTTTTTTGTTTTTTGTTTTTTGTTTTTTGTTTTTTGTTTTTTGTTTTTTGTTTTTTGTTTTTTGTTTTTTGTTTTTTGTTTTTTGTTTTTGTTTTTGTTTTTGTTTTTTTGTTTTTGTTTTTTTTTGTTTTTTGTTTTTGTTTTTTGTTTTTTGTTTTTGTTTTTGTTTTTGTTTTTTGTTTTTTGTTTTTTGTTTTTTGTTTTTTGTTTTTTGTTTTTTGTTTTTTGTTTTTTGTTTTTTGTTTTTTGTTTTTTGTTTTTTGTTTTTTGTTTTTTGTTTTTTGTTTTTGATTGAAATTAACGAAGCATAAAACAAAATTCTAGTTTTGTTTTTGTTCAAATTTCCTCTTTACTATGTAAAAACAATCAAATCAGCAGAATCCCGAGAATTGTGTCGGAAACCCCTTTTCAACATTGACACCCGAAGACGTTTCTGCATTCATTGCGTCTTCAAATCACTTGCTGCAGGGGCGATAAACCGTAGGGCACGACCGCGAAACATTGTTCGGCGAAAATTCCAAGCGAAAATCCTTATTTGCCTATAACGCTGCGTCATGTCTTCATGGCGGTTGACAGTTTGGCATGTCGCAAGACATTCGACATTTCTCTCGAACGCATACAGCCGTAATTTTGCCCTTACAACATTTCGAACGAAAGAATTTTCTCTGCTTTTTTTTCTTTCGAGTTGACACACACGTGCTCGCATGTCTGCGTCTGCGTCTGTGTGTGCGTTTGTATTTGGTGAGAAAATTAAATCCAACCATTGTTGTCAGATTTTCGCAATATTTATTGACACATCCTTTCGGCTTTCGTTGGCGGTGCCCCGGCATTGCTGCTGCTACTGCTGTTGGAGCCTTTCTCCTCCGGTTCTGGGATGTGCACGAACGCACGAACTGTCGGAGACAATTTATTTGCTGCGGTATCTCTTCTTGGCAATGTCGAAGAAAGCTCGAGTCAGAACGAACTCGACGGCCTTGGCCTGGACGGGATTTATGGCTGAGAAACCGTTGGATTGTGTGAAAATTGGAACGTTTGGAATGTTTATTGCACGTTTCTCTTTTTAATAAAAATAAACTCGGACATAGATTTCTGTACTAATTAAAAAAAAGTTTTAAAATCATTTAAAAATTATTTGCAAGCTTCTTTTTTGCTTTACATGGCTCAATTTCCCCTTAATGTACAATACCAAAACGAAACCTTGTTTGCGCCTTCCATAAGCTTCGCAGAATGTCTTCGCCATCACTCCCAGGAATCAGCAGGGGCTGGGCCTCTTCTAAATGCAAAGTCGTTTCCGAGCGTGATGGTTTTCTTTGTTCAGAGTTTGCTGCCCCGTGTTCGTGCAGTATATATTCCAATGTTTCACAATATTGAACACACATCATTCCCAGAAGTGCCTCTCAGGGCGGAGGCGGTGGTGAAAATTGATGAGGGTTGATGTTTCCACCGACGCCCACACACATGCCAACAAACTTTTCCATGTTGCTGCCCCTGCCCAAACGATTAATCCAGTCGGAGTTATTCAAATTTGGTGGTAAACAATCGGGGAGAAATATGTCCTAACAACAGTGTTGCCCTCTCAAGCCTTCGAAAAGTTCGCCATCACGGTCCGAAAATTCGAGAACGGGGAAAGGGTCATGATTTATAATTCAAAGCAGATCATGTGCCATTCTGCCTCGAACGGGAAAGTAGGTCTTCCCCAGAATCGGGGTTCAAATTTAAATTCTGTACATTCCATCCTGCCCTTCCTCGCACCCCGCAGCTTACAGCGGCCCCCAAAACAGCGTGCAGATTACCCAACTATGTCACTTTCAATCGCGACCAAATTCCTTCAACTCGCTGGACCGTCCAAAAAGGTGGGGCGTGTTCGGGAAAAAGCACGGTGAGATTGAATAAACATTATCGTTTACAATTAAGCTGATGTTAATGGGTTTCAAAATTTCCCCCAAATTATTATGGGACTATCCATAAACCAAGTGCATACTTTTATTGAAATTTCGGACCCTCCCCCCACCATCCCTCGTGGCCAATTTCTATAGAAAAAAATATTTTTTGTATGGAGCTAGGACAATTGCTGAACCAACTCAAGCTGCAAGTTAAAATATTTTGATCATTTCAACTTCAAGACTAACATTTTAAAGGCCTGGATTTCAATTTAAATTAGAAGAAACGATCTCTGAAAACATACTTTTTTTTTAAATGTCCACAAGAATAACGAATTTATCTCATCTATCCTTACATGTAACCACCTAAATAAAAACAACACTATGAAATTGAAGTTTCCTATGAACTCAATTATACATGTAGGAGCCTCTACATTTGTAATCACTGAATAGCGAAAGCTACAATATTTCATGAATAAATGAAAGTTGTTAGTATTTAAAATTGAGGTGAAAAGTCATCGATTGTGATTGGAAACTTAATAATATTTTAACTGAATGAATGAACATGGAAAAGAAAATCTGAATAATTACAAATTAAAAAAAATAAACGGATTGACGTACAAAACTTTAAAGTAAAAATAAATAAATTTTTGATATGTTAACTTTCAAGTACAAATCATTAACAGGTTTTTGTTTTTGAAAACTTTTATTTTGTTCAATCAAAAAACCATTTTTGAAGAACAAAAAAAAATAAGCTGATAAATTTTTCAGCTGATATAGTTAAAAGGGAATCTTAAATTAAAAATTAGGTAACCTAAATTTCATAATCTACACGTACGGCTCGCGGGCTGGATCCGGCCCGTGAAGCCATTTCCAAAATAGTTCTATGACCGAACCTTTCGGCTGTTCATGAAATATTAAACAAATAAATTGATTGTCTGAATTGGAAAAAAATGCTTAAGATCAAATTTCAACAAATTATAACAACATTATTCATGTTCGAATCAAATTCTTACAATTTCTTTATTGATATTTTCAAACAAAATTGTCCATTTCATAAAATTCTTAAATTTATGAACAAACTTGGATTGTTGTCTAAAAATGTACAAAAAAAAAACACTAAATTTAACTGTTTTTCTTCAAGTTGCATTTTTTCTTTTTTCTTGATTTTTAAAATAAAAAGGGGAACTATACTCTTTCTCGGCCTATTTCTATAATCGGCCTATCAGCACTTTGATCATGAATTACAGCTTAAATAAAGTGTTTTTGACTGTTCCAAAATAATAAAAAGCTCAACATAAAGTGAACAAGCCACTCTTCATTGTTGATACATCTGAAAATGTTGATTTAGTAGCGGAAAACGGCAAAAGTGATGAGAATTGGTCGAACGGCTTAGTGTGATTAAAATGGGTATATTTCCCCTAAGTATGCAAAAACCAATGTATTTTTCGAGAACATCTTTTCAGTTTGAAAAATGCTTAAAAAAGCGAATTATTCATACTGAAAATATATCGCTGCAAATATTTAAAAAATATTTTTAAAAAATCTCAAAATGAGTCCAGAAATCAGGGAGCAAAAATATTTGTTTTAATAACTTTGAATTTCGAAGAATAACGAATTTAAAATGATTTAATATATATTTTTCACTTTTTTGAGATTTTGTGGGTGTTGAAAATCATTTTAAAATATTTTTAAAATATTTGAATAACGATTCAAAACAACGGAAATATAGTTTTTTTTTTTGTAAAGGATTTTCGAATCCCAATTTCGTTTGAATAAATTTTATAATGTCTCATTGATATTTTTATATTGTAGTGTTGAAGAAATTAAACTAAAAAAAGCAACGACTATTGAAATTTGAATGATTTCTACATAAAAAAAATCCAGATATTAATTGCAATCGTCAAAAACAATAACTATACCATTTGAAACAAACAAAAATTAAAATAAATCGAGATGTATGAATCTTCTTTACAACACTAGTTCTTTTATTTAAACTTCTTTTAAAGTTTCATAAAAAATGTGATTACTTTTTCAACTGTTATTCCGGGCCGGTTTACTTTTTCAACTTTTGTTCCGGCCCGCCACTGTTTCAGAAAAATAAGATCTGGCCCGCAGGGCCAAAAGGTTGGGCACCCCTGTAATAGGCTCTCATTTTTTAACTGACAGTATTGGGAAACTGTTTACTTAATTTTCGATATTTAAAATTATACCATGGTGAATTTATTTATTATTTTCATTGAAAATAAATAAGCAATATTTTTATCAAGCCAATATTTTTAAATTTTGTTTGCATGTTTTTGCTCAATGTTTTGGTTGAATGTGACAAATGAATAATTATAGTTATGAATTTGTTCTTTGAAACAATAGGAATGATTTTTTACCAAATCTAGGGTAAATTTGATTAGTTAACAAAAATACAATTGGGTAATTCTCTACCAACTCACACGAAATCGGGAAAAGTTGCCCCGACCCCTCTTCGATTTGCGTGAAACTTTGTCCTAAGGGGTAACTTTTGTCCCTGATCACGAATTCGAGGTCCGTTTTTTGATATCTCGTGACGGAGGGGCGGTACGACCCCTTCCATTTTTGAACATGCGAAAAAGAGGTGTTTTTCAATAATTTGCAGCCTGAAACGGTGATGAGATAGAAATTTGGTGTCAAAGGGACTTTTATGTAAAATTAGACGCCCGATTTGATGGCGTACTCAGAATTCCGAAAAAACGTATTTTTCATCGAAAAAAACACTAAAAAAGTTTTAAAAATTCTCCCATTTTCCGTTACTCGACTGTAAAAAATTTTGGAACATGTCATTTTATGGGAAATTTAATTTACTTTTCGAATCTACATTGTCCCAGAAGGGTCATTTTTCATTTAGAACAAAATTTTTATTTTAAAATTTCGTGTTTTTCTAACTTTGCAGGGTTGTTTTTTAGAGTGTAACAATGTTGTACAAAGTTGTAGAGCAGACAATTACAAAAATTTTGATATATAGACATAAGGGGTTTGCTTATAAACATCACAAGTTATCGCGATTTTACGAAAAAAAGTTTTGAAAAAGTTACTTTTTGCGTTTCTCTTTGTTTCGTCGTCCGTGTCTGTCGCGGGTGACCATGATCGATGACGACCAACTTTTTTAAAACTTTTTTTCGTAAAATCGTGATAACTTGTGATGTTTATAAGCAAACCCCTTATGTATATATATCAAAAATTTTGTAATTGTCTGCTCTACAACTTTGTAGAACATTGTTACACTCTAAAAAATAACCCTGCAAAGTTAGAAAAAACACGAAATTTTAAAATGAAAAATTTTGTTCTAAATGAAAAAATGACCCTTCTGGGACAATAAAGATTCGAAAAGTACACTAAATTTCCCATAAAATGACATGTTCCAAAATTTTACAGTCGAGTAACGGAAAATGGGAGAATTTTAAAACTTTTTAGTGTTTTTCGATGAAAATACGTTTTTCGGAATTCTGAGTACGCCATCAAATCGGGCGTCTAATTTTACATAAAAGTCCCTTTGACACCAAATTTCTATCTCATCACCGTTTCAGGCTGCAAATTATTGAAAAACACCTCTTTTTCGCATGTTCACGTACCGCCCTCCGTCACGAGATATCAAAAAACGGACCTCGAATTCGTGATCAGGGACAAAAGTTACCCCTTAGGACAAAGTTTCACGCAAATCGAAGAGGGGTCGGGGCAACTGCTGTGTGAGTTGGCGGAGAATTACCCAATTAAATCTTCTACATATTGCAAGCATTTTTCTAATTGGAGGCATCGGTAAAAAACTGCCCTAATTCTCCATACAAACTTTGAGAAAAAATCATTCGGCTCTGTCTATACATTAAAAACAATCCAAAGTGCACGTGTTTCAGGAAACCTCAAAGTTTATGCTTCCCCCTCGAATCAAGCCTGCGTATTTCATTTTGTAGGTTGGTATAATTAGATATTTGTGGAATTGTTCTTGAGGCCCTTTGAAGTTTAAATAAATTCCATATTCTGTGATCTATGCCAAACTATGTGAACTTAATATTTTAATGTCTTTTCCCGAAATAATCAAATCAAATTTAATCAAATTTAGGCTGGTGGCTTCTCATTTATATAGTATTTAATTTCACCTGAGAAAATTATTTTCCATTTCCGCAAAAAAAAAAATGCAGACTTCTTATCAAGAAAACAGGGACACCAATTCATTGCCCACTAAATAACTCACTTGAAATAATCGTGCCATAGTCCTCCCTGGAATCCCAACGTGGCCACGTGATGGATGTGACAAAGTGTTTCTGGCCCGGGGAAAACGACGACGAGCAACCCGTCCCGGTTACGATTAAGGACGGCAGTCCGGATTTCAACGGGTACAAAACAAAAACGCCAGAGAAAAATTTAAATTATTTAGGTGGATTTCGTTCGCGACGATCCTTTCTCTCCTGGGAGAGGGTTCACAAATATTTTTGCATCCTCCAACAATCCGACCAACGCCAGCCCCTCGGCACTACCTGCCCCTCTCCCTCAGTTGGTGGCGGATGATAGAGTTCTTCTACCGGGATTTTCCGGGTGTTTTACGTAGATGAAAACATAGCGTTTCTCGTGGAAATTTGCACTTCCTGCTCAGGAGGAAGCAATTTTTTGCTGGTCAACAGGCCACGAACAAAAAAAAAGAGTGCTGGCGTGAAAACTGGTTGAAACTTTTACGTTCAGACTTTGATGTGAGTGGTGGAAAAATGCTTCGGGTTTGAAACAGATTTTCATTTAGTTTGTGAAGCAGAACTATTTTGCAACTTTATATTTTAACATATCACCTTTTTATAACTTTTAATGAAAGTTTCAATCAAATTGACATTTTATTTGTTTCCCTTTCAGGATAACGCAGGCTCCAAGCACAGAGAGGGTAAGCTATTCCAAAGAAAACAAATCAATTATAAATTAGCATATCTTAAACACAAAAACCTTCCCATGCCAACACTTTTGCGAAATTCTATCACGCATCCAAGAGCTTATTCAGGCACCCCTCAGCCTTCATTCCGGAAATTGAACGCTCGAAATAATAAGATCTTAATTTCAATTAATTTCGCCGACTGTTCCACATTCAGTGGGGGCGAAACACGTGAGCAGCACAGCACAGCTACAAGTGAAGTTGTTTCCGCTAACAGAGTTTGGCATTTACGCCTGAAAATTCAACGACAACCGGGCCGGCATGGTTAAGTCATTTGCCGAAATTTGGCTTCTACATGGGACGAGAATTTAACTCGCCTCCCCACCCTTCACAAAGGGGATTTTCGCGTGCCGCATTGAGAACAGAGTTTCATTCTTTGATTGTAGCTGGAGGAGGGAATGTGGGGGGCTTTCTAGCGAGGAGACACAATAAGAAATATTAAAATATTTGGTTGAAATCACACAAAAAAATTTACATTTAAAAAAACATTGACCGAGCTATGTAGCCCAGTGGTAACGCTTCCGCCTTGTAAGCGGTAGATCGGGGTTCAAATTTCGGCTCGGACCAAGACAACTGGTGATCTTTTCCCTTATGGATTCGATTGCTTAGTAACGGGAAGGTAGTGTATCGTCACAAAGAAATTTTTTTCTTCTTAACTTCTTCTTTCCTCTCTCCCATATGTCTTTCAAAGGGGGGGGGGGGGGGGCTTTAACCTGAATCCCACCCCTTTAGCTACGGGACTGGTTGGCAACCCAAATTAAAAAAAAAAACTGGTTATTTATTTTATGCAATTTAAAACACTTTTAAAAAATCATCACTACAGAAATATTTCAACAGGCCAAACAAATTTTCTTTAATTTATTTTTTTACATAGTCGATTGGACTGCTAGTGACGAGAGTCTTGACGTTTAATTTTGTGAGAAATGATTTTTCTCAATGTCACCTAATAAGCCCTCATTTTTTAAGTTGCGCTCTTTTCAGTTACAATAATATTGACATTTTTTGAACCTAATCTTACTTTGAATATTGTTTACCGTAAACCGGGGTGACATTGATATGATTTCAATTTATTTTTGGAATATTTAAAAAAAAATGCTGTGGGGTAGGCCACAGCTGTTTAAAAAATTATTTGCATTGAGAATTCGTATTTTGAATTCCGGGATGATTTGAATTGATTTTGAATGAATTGAATTTTATTTTCACGTCAATTGTACCATCACTTACAACCTTAGTATAGTTTACAAGAAAAACAAAACAATTTGTATATTTATTTAACTAAGTTTATAAGCTTTTTAACAAAAACTATTCTTTTTTTGGTAAAATTGTTGAAAAGTCAAAATCTCGGCTTTTTGAAAACTTATCCGAGAAATGTTGCCTGAGGTTCCTTGAAACCAGTTTTATTTATAAAATTATCGAATCATATTGCATTTTAAACTGAATGCTTCAAGCACGAATCAAAAGTTTTCACGTTTTATATCAAATTTGTCTTACTGAAAATGCTAATAAATTTGGATATATTTAAAGATATGTTTCAAAACACAAAATATTTATTCTTAACAAATTTATGTCAACTTTGTCTAAAGGAAAATTGTCCAAAGAATCCAAAAAATGCATTCCGATTTCCGATTCAATTTCATGGTCAAAAAGAAAATAATGACACTTTGAGAATATCAAAATGATACTTATTATCAACATTTTTTCAGTATAATCAGGCACTTTTTTATTTTTATTTTATTTTAGGAAAACTTTGTTTACAAGTACTTTGAACACGGTCTCAAACCTATCAAAGTCACCCCAGCTATCAAAGCCACCCCGGTTTACGGTATAAACTCAAAAAATTTAAAATGTTGGGCTAGATTTTGTAATAAGGCCGTTGCAAATATTTTTTGAAGTTTATGTCCCTTCAACATTTGAATGAAAAATGTGTTTTAAAATCCATCAAACACCTGTCCAGTTGTTTTGCACGAATATTTTATTTTCTCAAGAAAAAAAGTTTTTGTGGTGCTGTACACTGTAATTTTAAAAATAAAAATTCAAAATATTTATAAACGAGTCTAAACATATTAAAAATGATTTTCAATGCAGAAAAAGGCATTTCAGATTGTTCTCAGTTGATAAAACTTCTATTTCCATTGAAATTTTGATATTTTTTTGAAAAAAATATTTGTTTGCCCCCTGATTTTTCGACCAATTTTGAATGGGGGGGCTACATAAATTTTGAAAAATATTTGCAACGGCCTTATTTTAATTAAAATTTTATGAAAATTTCTCAACGGTTTCTGTTTTTTTTTTTTACATTGGAAATACATTAAACCAATAGTTTTTGAAATAAAGCAGGTTTAAAATGATCTATTATAAGCTAACTTTGAGAAATACTCAGCTATAAAATGAAAAACTTCAGATATTATTTTAGTATTTTATGTGGGGTTGCATTCTCTTCATTAAATTATTGAACTGCATAAAATAAAAAAAAATTGCATGAAACGGTGCAAATTTGATTAAACTTCAAAAATTTATTGATGGATTTTTTGCTTAGTAATTTATCCATTCATTTTTTCCAAAAATCAAATGTTTTGCAAAAAAAAGCTATTTTTGGTACATTATTTTGCATTTTGAATCACCCAAATCTCATCCAAAAATTTTGAATTTTTTATTCGAGGCTGGTTGAGCTCTCTCTTAAAAATAATAAAGCAAACCTTAATTTTTTTTCTAAGACGCCAAAGAGACCAGATATCCCTTTTAAAGATACAAATCTTAAAATATTCACATGCTTATTTTGTATGAGCCAGAAAATTGTATAAATACTAAGTTAAGCCTTTTATAGAAAATCTTCTAATCATGCGAAATGGCTTTTTTGACATTGGGAATTAATAGCCAAAGTTTAATTCAAACCAAAAAATGCAAAATTTAAAACCTCGAAATCAATTGTAAAATTGCGGTGAATTTAGGTGAAATTAGGAGGCATTGAAAAGTATGCGTTAAATTATTTCTTTTCCTGATTTCTAACAATATAGCATTGGTTTTAAAGAGTTCAAAAGCATGAACATATTTACAACTAACAGTTATGGATTTCGCTAGGTTTTTACCAAGTCAGTATCTCAAACTTTCATAGTTATAAGGAATATCCAAATCTCTTTACGAGCACAAATAAAAAAAATGTTACATGCTATTTCGAAAAATAAAATAAAAATATTTACAGCAATTCTACATGAAATTTATATTCAAATGATCAAAACTGGAATAAATGATAATAAAATTAAAAAAAATGCAAAGTTTATTGGAAGTGCATAAAATTTATCGAAATATTTTTTAAGTTGAACAATTAATTAAGGTCGTTGAAAATATTTTTCAAAGTTTATGTCGCTTTGAAAATAACGTTTGATGTCAATTATTTGAAAATATAACAAAAGAGATTATAAGCGAATTTGTTGTTTATAAATAATTATTTTTTTATTTTTTTTACTATTTTAACTATACTTTTTCTGACAAATGATTTTCAACCAATTTTTGTAATGCACATGAATTGGTCAAGGATAAGCTTTTGAATTATTTACTCACACTCTAATAAAAAAAATATTGTATATCATGTCAAAACAAAGGCTAACTCCAGATAACTTTTTTTAAATAGCCTTTGCGTCATAGGTATCCTATGTACATAAGACCTTTTGAAAATGTAAGCAAAAATTCACCTTTTTTAATTTTCAATAAAAATGTTTTGTAAATTAGATGAAAAAAAAAAATATTCGTAGAAAATATTTTTCAAGGTAAAACCTGTAGAAGATTTTATATTTCTTAACTGTGTTTTTTTTTAAGGAAACCCCTTCCTCGTTCTTCTTCCCCTGCCGGTTCATCACATCTTGGAAGAATGCTTTTTCGCTCGCTCCAACTCGTCGCGCACTTAATCAGAAAATATAAAAGCTTTTGCGCGTACATCTACTTTCGTCGCGATCCCGAATCCCCGAACATTCCCTTTCTTCCAACCCAACCGTTCCTTTCTTCTTGTTCTTCAACGACCTCCTCCCACGCTACGCACGTTTAACTCTTCAAGTTTTTCACCGACGAGCGATGCTGAAGCATACAATTCTAATTAAAATGTTTTACGCTTTTCTTTCGCGAAACAAACTTTTATTTTGTCAGAGTGCTGTAAGGCCTCCTCTCAGGAAGCCGTGAAAAGTTGGGTTGGGAAATTATTGTAAAAGATGAAAGTGGTAGGCGGAAGCTCAGAGCGTCCAAAAATTGTCAAAAATAGTTATTTTATATAATATTGTTAAATTTTATTTTTTAATTATGTTGCAAGGTCAAATTTTAATTTAAACGAGTGTCAACTTCAAATTAAAATCCACCTTATAAGCTGATTGGGATACGTAATAATTAGAAAATTGTTTGTCAAATGTCATTCAAAGGTTAAGAGGAGGGGGGACGCGTCCACCCGGGTGTACTT